>NW_017308206.1:144495-208099 GCF_000935625.1 Nanorana parkeri | reverse complement strand
ATCGCGGTGCGTTCCAGCAGCTACCGCTCTGGAACGCACACGCTTTCGATGTGAACAAGGCCTAATGGTTTAATGGCTGTTATACTCTGCGTTTGTGAATGCCAACAGTGCTGTACAGGGAGTGTTTCCAGGCTTAGTAACTAATAGAAGTTATTGGGATTTGCTGTGCAGTAGAGACACCACAGAAACTTTATAAAATATGCAGTACATCTCTGCAATACGTGCAAATTTCCCCATGTCTTATTATTTTAAAGACCCGCAAGTACAGAAAAATACCTGTTGATCTGCCAGAAAGGCACACAGGTTCTAAATCTTGCTGTGGGCTGACAACACACAAGCATTTTTTTGGACTTAGTGATGTCAGCCCTGCCCAATTTTCTCTTGCTAAACTACTCAGACCCACCTACTCTACTATTTTGAGGAAATAAAGACTAATTATTCTTTAGTCCCAAGTTAAGGACTGAAAGGCTAAATACTCACCCTAAGATAACACAGGGAGTGAGCACTGGACACAGGACAGCTCTGCATTTCTTACATGATTAACAGGTATTTTTTGACTTACAGAACACATATAATAAAATGCTTTTAATTGTATTGTATTGTATTGCCGCTATTTCTGCAGAAAAATGGCACTTTCAGCATTTTGCCAAAAGTGCCATTTTCGGCCGATATGTTTCGGCGACCGATATATGGGTGCATCCTTACGAATAATGATGTTAAACAGTACAAGTTAATATACTGTACGCCACACAAGCTCTCTTTATATTCTGCTTAACAAAAATGTACAGTTACGGACTTAGCATGATCAAAGATGCTACCAGCATAAACATGGAAGAATTACGCATAAAGTCTAATACTCACACTAGGTACGGAGGTTGGTACAGGAGCAGTTGTTATTTCAGTCTCTGCAATAATACATAATAACTGTGTGAGCTATTGGTAAATATTTCAGCAATTCAGGTTATTCTATATACAGTAAATTTACACAGAAAGTGAAGTTTATATGCCTTAAATGATAGATGATGATTAATAAAAAAAAGATAGCCAAGGGTAAAGGATACCTTATTTTCAAATGTTATATTAATATAGTCATTTTGCAAAAAAAAGTTTTGCGTAACACTTCATACTTAAAGTGACGCTAAACTCTTAATAAAAATGCAGCCTATTTGTGCATCACTCAGCTGTAGATCCTAAAACCCTCTCTGAATTCATGCTGACACTGTCCTTCCTTCTGAAGTGTGGCAACTTTTGTTCTCCATGGTGACACTTAACTCTTAAAAATGCATTCAAGTACCCTATTAATAAAAATGTATCTTATTTGTGTATCACTCAGCTGTAGATCCTCAAATCATCTCTGAATTAATGCTGACACTGTCCTTCCTTCTGGAGGGTGGCAACCTTTGTATCCCATGGTCCCTCTGCGTGTTGTAAAGTAGCCACTACTCCAAACTCGATCCCATGATAGACTATAACTTCAATACATATTGTTAAACTAAATATGAATCTAAGACTTTTATATTAGATCAAATTAGTTCTTCTGGCAGAAGTTTTTGAAGTTGTATATGATAACTTTTATTTTTTGAGATACATCAAGAGACAGATTGTTCTCCTTGGAATGCTTGATAATTAAGGACTATATACTTAAGGTTACCAATAACATTTTGATAAGATTTATGGATTTTCTAAAAATTAAATCATGTAATCATGTTAATTATATAAAATCATGGTGCATCTTGAATGTTTTTAATCATGCATGTCTTTTAAATCATTTTAAACGTGTATTGTCATTTTGGCCATCTATAAGAATACAAATAGCAAGCATAAAAAAAAACAAAATTGTTTTTACATACAAATAATTTCTTTTATTAAGGTGTAAAGTGTTACCCAAAACCTTTTTGCAAAATTCCATATTAATGTTTCCTATTTTGCGGATTGCTAACTATTCCCCTGTATAATAAAGCAGATGGGTGTTCACTTCCCACCCCTCCATACGCATTGCTGATGTTCTCTATAGGCTAACTTTGTCTTTTTGGAATCATAGGCTGTTATTTTAGTTAAATAGACAATCTGCACTACTACTTTTTAACTGCAATGGTGTTGTAGATATAATCCAAAATTAGAGCCCTAAACCCAATCATTTATAGCCCAAAAAAACTGGGGTGAGAGGTAGGGGCTATTGCATTTTTGGTATTGGCTGAACCCCCACTGACCTTAATATCTCTAGGGGATATCCATATTATCATTATAAACACATGTAAAATCCTAAAGGAACCTCAAAACTGGATAAGAAGTCAGTGAATACATTCATGTGCATCCTCCCAGAATCGAAATATTAGATTTGCATATGATGGCCACTAGAGTTTTAAGATATGTTAGTTCACCTAAATATTAAGAGGAACATTTCTAAAGCAGTGTATGTCACATTTATCAAACATTTACTTCAGGTAAATCTGTCACAGTAATTCAATACACATGCATGTGTAAGATATACCTGCAGTGAAAGTTTAATGAATGTCACATTCATCGTTGTATAAATATACCCCTAAAGTCAGAGTTGACTGTTGAGCATTTTGAAAAAGTTTCTGAAACTTGAGCTACATATAAGTAATTACTAAAATGTGTATTTCTTACCACATATGTACAGGGGACAGCAAGGATCATCTGGATTGATTTGTGAAATGACTTTAGTTCCAGGCAAGCAGTCTGGTTTAGGGCAAATTACATCAGAGCAAGGCTGTCAAAAGAAGAAAAAACAAGTATGTTATTAATGTTGTAGATACTATTACTTTATTGTAATGTATTATTTCTATAATATTAGTCTATTTTTGTTTATATAATTCCAATGCCTTGCACAAAATTAAGACGTACAGAGGATATAACTATAGTAATAAGAATTATTATTATTATTATTAAATGAGGCTCATATATAGTTTGCAAAAGCTAACACTCTTTATTAACCCCTTCACGACCAATGAAGGGATAATCCTGTCATGAATCCTCAATGGGTTAAACAGACCCGCCAGGACTCTGTTCATACTTGTAAAGCCGGTGGCCGGCTTTACAATAGAAGCGATTCCGGCACCCACCCCCCCTTGCCCCTGCTATGTGCACCGGGAACGGCATCTCGGGTGTCACCAGGAAGCTGGGGAGGAGAGCGATGAATGTACGTTCACTGAACTCCTCCCCGTTCTATGGGACCGGGAGCAACACGTATTGCATCACTTCTGGTTCAATAGCTGTCCCGAAGCACAGCAATAATAGCTTATTTACAGTGTAACGGTGTTACTAGGGGTCTTTTGGATCCCCAGTATCATCTTAAAGAGTACCTGTCACGTCCAATATGCCGTGGGGGCTTAGGGGGGCTTACAAGCCCCCAACGTAATAACATTGGGGGCTTGTAAGCCCCCCTAAGTGATTTAAAGGAAAGCAATCAAAAGAAAGTTAAAAAAAAACTGTTTTAAAAGTATTAAATAAATTAAATGTAAAAATAATAAAAACATTTCTTAAAGTCCCCCTACGTACAAAAACGATGATTGTGCTACACATGTTGGATATCGCCACACACACCAGAGTGAGAGCATTAATTCCAGGGCCAATATTTATGCATATCTCTAAAGTGATGACCTGTAGGGGCTTTTAAAGCGTTGTGTATGGACTTTTTGGGGTACTGAATTCTGTCGCAGTTTCACGGACGCACACAATTTTTATCCTAGGCATGTTGGGTATCTATTTACTCGTTGTAACCTCATTGTTTTTATTTTACAAAAAATGGTTTTGTATAGTGTTTTGGGGCACTAAATGTAAGTAAAGTGCATTTTTCACTAAATTTTTGGGTTTGTTTGATAATAAGTTGCTCTAATGTTGTGCAACATGAAAATTTGCAATTGCCACCATTTTATTCTATAGGGGCTTGGCTTTCAGAAAACATATTTGGGGGATTTAGGTAATTTCCAGGCCTAAAATGTGGATTATAACATGTAAACTAAAAATGAAAAAAAGGCCTTTGTTCTTAAAGGAGAACTATGGGGTTAAGGCTTTTCCCCATAGTTCTCCTAAGGGTAACAGGAGGACACAAACTAGCGTCCTCCCGTTACCCTAAGCTCAGTATACCGCGAGCTACAGCTCGCGGTATACTGAGACCCCGCAGCCGGAACGGATCCCAACAATTATGTCTGAATCCACCCAGCTGCATGAGTGACAGCTGGCTCTGCCTATCTAGAGGCAGAGCCAGCTGTACCCATCTCCTCCCCGCCCATTCCGCCAGTCAGCGCTGGAGGATCGGACAGGGAAGGGGGGAATCCAGTCCCTCCCCTTTCACAGCTCTCTGCCGGAAGAGGATCGAGAAGTGAGCGAACGCCGGTATGTGTTCACTCACTTCCCGATCTACTGAGCCGACCTGTGACAGTTTCATTGTCACAGGTTGGCTCAGATTATGAGGGTAAGTGAAAATCACTCACCTCATAATTCTCCTTTAAGGGGTTAAAGTAATCGTATAGGCAAAATGTTTTGTTTTGGAAAGAGTAGGGTAGGGTCACCATGTCTGTGTCACCATAGCTTCACCCTCTTTATTTGCCCTTATAACTGAGACAAAAAGTGGTGAGAAATCAAAATTTTACAAAGTCACCAGAACAGGGGTGAGGGGAAAAATTTCAATGAAAACACCTGTGTCAGAGAAAACTGTCTAAGAGAGGAAATCCCCTCAATTTTTAGAAACTTCTTCTTACTTTCTGTTGCATCTTTGGAACAGGAAATAAAAGGAAATCGTCCCAACAGAGCACAGAAAGCAAAGGTAAACAGAGGTTTTGACCTTTTCCTAACCTATCCATTACAATAAAAAAGTTTTGGCTATAGATAGAAAAGTTAATTGATCATTGTGGTCAACACATAAACAGTTACTTTTCTCAGGAAAATACAACAGCTCATTTTAAAAGTAAAAGTCATCTTAGAATGTTACGTACCGGGGGTGATGGCTGCAAAGGATAACAAAAAATATGAAAAGAAATAATTTGTTAAGGCTTGTCATATAAATAGCACTGTGACAGTAACATACTATATATAATGCAAACATTCTATAGAATTCATAACAACTGTGAAAGCTCTACAGAACAAATCAAAGACGCAAAGTACAAACAAACAATAACTTTTGATGAATGTTTAGTATAAAATGTTGCATTACAATTGTAAAGTGCATGTGGACAATAACATTTAATTAGTTAACTTACTGATGGAGGAGAAAGAGGCACTGGAAAACAAAAGCAAAAATATTAAGTTTTAAGTATTTTACAATGTAAGGTACATTCATGAATATTTTTTAGTTAAAAAAAAATAGCAACTCGTGTTATGCTGCTCATGTAGACCATTTTTCTGGCAAGTACAACCAATTTCAATCTAGTTCCAATGCATGGACATCTTCCTTCACCACAGGCTACTTAACAGTATTATTGGATAGCATTAAAACTGAACGTATACTTTATATCTAGATATATAGATTTCCAGGGATTTCCAAGAAAAAAACCTAAATATATTTATTGGGGGCCCCTCAGGATAGTAATATGAAGGGATCTTCACTTGCAGAATTAAGTCCAAGCACAAAACTAAGGTTCCTAAAGTAAATCATTCTCAACAAAAAAAGATACCGGTAGTTAGAATGTTTCCTTACGATCCCTTTCAACTGTTGCTAGAGCTGGCCACTTTGGTTACCTATAATGTAATCTAGGAGCAACTAATTTTTCTTTCCTGAGACTAAACACTCACCACAATTATAATGCCTGCAACATGGGTCATCTGAAATAATTTCCACCAGTATATCACCCTTGCCACAGACAGGAATGTGGCAAGTGACACCTTCACATTCACCCTGTAGAAAACATGGAAACACATTTATATCAAGTGCATCTTTTTTTCTGCCATGTGAAATGATTTATGTAAATTTAAAAAATTAAAGTTTTAGGTAATTTATTTTTGAGTTTTGAACAGATTACACTTACACAGCTTTTATATGTCTAGGTCAGGTTGTTAGGGTTCGCTGGTGGTTCTGGGAGTGTTTAAGGGGGTGAGGAGCCAGGGGGAAAGCACATGGAGAAAGGAAGGTGTAGAGAGGGGGTAGGTTGGGTGTGAGGGGTGACTGGAGCCCTGATATAATATTACATTCAAGGCATGTTTTCAGGGTTCAGATTCACTACAGCAGATAGTTATTCTATGGTATGACTGAATCACATCTAGTAGAACCTGGTTTTCCTTAATTGCTTAGTGATATTTGAGGGATATTTGAGTCCTCTATATACATTTTATCGTTGAACCATTGGCCAAGTGTCAGGGGAGGTTTTTTTTGCTTTCAGGTACTTGATATATTGTATTTTAACTATAGGAGCATATAAGTTACAATCAGTAAGTAAAATCTAGTTATTATTGCCCTCTAGTATATATGACCTTAAAACAAAGGTAGAGCGCATGGCAGCTGGCCATGAACTCAATGCAAATGGTAGTACACCGACTTCTTAAAAGTTGGCTTGAAAGCTGTCCTTTCCAACACTAATAAAGACTGTCTGTAGCATAAGCCCATTCTGCTAACATGAAAGAATCATATACTTTTGGAAAAGAGGTGAGCGTAGGGGGGCATATGGCCGCATAGTCAAGTGAGTTTTCTAAAGAAAGCACAATAAATCACAAATACAGTTCAGAATTAGAGATGCTGGCGAATAGGTGTAGCCCTACATGAACTGAATTTTATTAAATTGAAAATAGTGTTAAACAATTTCTTTGCTTACCCGAGTGACAATTGGTGGAGGTGTAGGTTCAGGTACTGTAAAAACATATATAAGTAATGATTACATGTATGACACAGCATTTATCAGCTACCAAACTAAAACCTTGCCCAAAGAAAAGCATTTTTGTTGCCCATCAACTTGAAAAAAGGTAGCTGTAGATGGGATCAATGTCGATGTTATGAACAAAACCCGTGCTACTTATTTTTTCATTCTATGGCCTAAACAATGTTCCACAGAATTTAATTCTAACCATATTTATTTGTCATTAAAAGTGTGTTTTACACAAAATTAGAGTACAGTCCATGACTTCTTTATATACTAAATAATAACCATTATAATTCTAAAAAATAATAATCAGAGTGCCCTAAGGAATTGTGTGTACAGTAATGTAGACAAGCTTTTGGTTGCATCTGAGCTTCTTTGTCTTTCCTATGAAAGTCAATATGAATACAAAAGCAAGTCAGAAACAACTAGACTAAACTCCTTTAAGCAACTGACAGACAATTCAAAGCAACCTAAATACAAGTAAAAATAATTCTGACAAAGCATATTACATTTGACTTGCTTCTGAGTCTGATGTCCATGCACATGTACATGTAAAGGTGCCCACAAGGATCTGTTATAATAAGCCCTAGACAGTAGGCATAGTAATCAAGAAACAATTAAAGGGAATGTTTTGCAAGAAAATTGCAAAAATAATAGTGCTAGGTTTAGGTTAAGTGGTATGAGGAGCAGACCCCTCTGTAGTAACACATAGTGGGATCACAAACAAGGGATATGTGAGTGTTTCCAGGAAATCATCCATTAATTGCACCAGCCAAAGCTATGTTTTGTTTAGAACCTCTTACAGGTTTCTATTGCTGTTTGTATCTGGAGCGATTCCTTCCTGTCCTAGTGATAACATTGTTGCTGTCACAGGAAGTGAGGGGAAACCTCCAGCAGAGACAGCAATAAAAAACCCCATAAGTTCTAGCCTCCTTCTGCTCAGCTAAAATCCAGTTTGTATTGCTGTTGTCTCCCAGATGGAGAAATTTCTTTGCATTTTCTGTCCTGTCGACAATGCTGTCAAGAGGAAAGAAACAGCTGGTAATAGATATTTGATAAAAGTTCTAATCTTTCCACACTCTGAAATTCAAATAAAAAATCAACTTTAGATAATTCTAAAATGTAAATAATCCTGAAAATGTAAGCCAAAAAAGTCTAGGCTTTAGTTCCACTTTTGTTACAGATACTTACAGCATGTATATTCTGGACAGCATTCGGTGTCAGGGTCGCCAATTTGAACTGGTGGGTTGTCATATTTACAAGTGGGAGGAGGTGCACATGTCTCCTTGCACACTGAAAAGAAAAGTATTACCTTTAGCAAACATTTACTTTTTATTGCTTCAGAATTAAACCTTTATCATGTGTTATGGAATTGTAATTAATTTAAACCTGGCAACAAAAGTAATAATTATGTGCATTCTTTATTACATATGATGCTCTGAAAAAACTGATCTCTAGCCACTCCAGTAAAGTTATGTATATACATCCAGTGTTATGTTGTAAAACTGGTGACCTTTGAATTACAAGGCAATATATTAAAATTTCTGCTATTGATAATCCATGCAAGGCAGCAGGGAAACGTCTGTGACCACTAGGTGCAGAAGCCCCCGTCAGTGAGAACAGTGTAGCCACGACATGTCCCCATCTCGTGTTCACAGCGGTATTTCATGCAGACCATAGTCAGTGTGTTTTTCTAATTTCCTTCCTCAGATCAGTGCCTCTATCACCATTCTTTAGCTAGATAGTTTGGAGGCAGACAATTTTTAAATAGAGACTAAAGTCAATAAAACATAAAGATAAGGATAATGTTTTGAAAAAAGAAACTCTAGTCTAGCTGAAATACGTGGAGTTTTCTAAATGGCTATTGTTCAGCTTTAAGATTTTAGAAAACAATTGCAACATGTGATGAAGACTTGTCTGCATTTCTTGGAAATGCTTCTTCATTAAACAATAACTCCAGCCAAATGTTTGTTTTATATTTATTTTCAACCCAGCGGGGAAGCGTTAGAACCTAAAAATGAGAGGAAACTTCCTCAGCGTGGATACAGACAGTTCAATTTTAACAGAGCTGCTAACCCTTTCCAAGCCAGTATGAGAAATCCTTTAAAAAAGAGACAATGCAATAAAAACCTTACAGAGGTTATATAGCCTTTCTTGATCTTGAAGTCTATCAACAGGCATGATTCCATTTCAATATGTCTGATTATAATGGGACTTACTGCACTTGTACAGAGGACAGCATGGATCTCCCCAAGGAACTTCCTGTAGGTCAGCACCCTTCTTGATACATTTCTCTGGTGGTGGGCAACCTACATTTTCACAAATGTTCTGCAAGACACACATAAAGTCATGGTTGTTGTACCTATATCGACAACTGACTCATTCTGACTTTGTGTTTTAAAATGATGCAAACATTTTAAGTGCATAGCAATTTAATGCGTAGTGCATTTTACATACGGTATCATTCATCTGGATGGAAGGTGCCCTTTGAATTTACTTGAAATTGCAGCATACATTAATTAGAAGACAGCAACCCTGGAAAATGCATATAAGTAGACTATGCCACTTAAGAAAATGGTATGGTATTATTCAAATTGGCATAAATGTGACGCTGTATATGAACTCCTACAAATTTATTTTGGCAAACAAGCATATTATTGCATGCAGTGCTCAAGTTGGCTGCATTGTTTGCACATGTTCAGCTAACAACAGCCTTTTTACCAGTTAAGGGATTGTAAAATCATAGAACCAACAATGAATAATGGTGCAATCACACCTGTGCACTGGAAAATATTTGAGTTTTACCATGTTTATATGCAATTTTACATGCATTTGAATGCACTATAGAGCTTTTTTAGTACTTTTTACATATGTTGTGTTTTTAAAGGAAAACAGTACTAGGCAGGTAGAGGGCATTGACTCAATTCATCTGTGATAGGACCTAAGGTGTGCTAAATAGCATGTAAAGAGACCATGTGAGCAACACAACAAATTGCAGGTATAGGCACACAAAAATCAATTAATTGCATTCCTGAGTTTTGTAATCACGTGCAGTGTGCCTTTGAACTTTACTGAAAAATTAGATAACTTCAGCAAGGTTCAATTCCCTAGCACAGACCCCACTTCCATCTCTGCATGTCATAGCCCTCTCTTTTCTGGAAGTGTCTAATTACTGTCTGTGCTGGCCAAGCTTCTCCACCCCTCCCTTTAACTCCCTGTATAAACTTTTATGTAGTTGCTGGAGAGAAGACTATAGAGCAGGGGTAGGCATGATCGGGCCCTCCAGCTGTGGTGCAACCACAAATCCCATTAGGCATTGCAAAACTCTGAAAGCCACAAGCATGACTCCTAGAGGGAGATGCATGATGGGATTTGTATTTTCACTACAGCTGGAGGGACGGTGTTTAGCCCTGCTACAGAGTGTCACTTAAGTCTGCTGGGGCTGCTGACATCATATACAAGATGATGGCACCCAGCAGCAGCCTCAGGGCTGTTGGATGTCTGCAGAAGAAAGGTTTTTGCAGGTAAATGACACAGCCGAAATATGTTAAATGCACATAAAATCTTATGGAAATATTGTTGTTGAAATGAATGGTCTGGTGACAGATACTCTTTAAGGCAAGCTGAGATGTGATAATACTGACTTAGAGGCTGCTTTTAGCCATTTTTAATGAGGGCCATTGTTATTAATGTGGGCCACTGTCAGTTGTGACATTTTCTTACGCTGGATCATATACTTACAGGTGTGGATGGTAATGTTGTCGGTGGAACAGGTGTGGTACCTTATAAAAAGAAAAAAACAAGGTAAGCCAAGTAAGCGTTACCCAAACCTGAGCAAATAAAATGAACATGATTAAAAAAACATGATATCAAATGCTAAAATGATCACCAGATCCAAAGCAACTAAATAAAAATAATATGCCAAGTTTTAATATACTTACATAGTATTTGAGGTTGAATAAAGACACAGGTCCATCAAGTCCAACCTTTGTGTGCGTGTGTTTGTGTGCACTTGTGTACATGCAGTTTGAGTCCCTGTGTGGTCTAGTTTTTAAGAGTACCCGTACCCCTTTATGTTATCGTCTCTGAGGAAGATGCCTAAATGATTTTTAATGATTCAATACTCTCTGCTGATACCACTGCTTGTGGAAGAGAGTTCCAAAATCTAACTGAAAAGAAGCCAATTTTAGGTGGTGGCCTCTAGTCTTTTTTAGTGAGTTTGCAGTGAAAAGTTTATTGCTGATGTTGCCATCACCATTAAACATTTTGTACATCAAAATCATGACCGCTTTTAATATAAACGTTGATCTTCACCCAATTGTCTGGTCCTGCGAGTGTGGTTTGAATGAGTCCAATAGCTTTAGTAACTCACCAATACATATGTACTCTTTACAGCATGGGTCATTAGAAGGCACTTCCACCTTTTCTTCACCTGCTTTACATGTGACAAATTTGCATACAACATTCTTGCAAGGCTCCTGCACAGAAAATTAAAAAAAACAATATTATGTTAGAAGCATGGATCCATCCAATTCTGGCACATCATAGCTGACAACTGATAACTCTGCTAAAGTTTAGACAATTATAAAACAAATAACTGGTTGGTCACATTGGGCTGCCATGAAAACTGACTACTCATTAATTGATACAATCAATAGTTTTTGATTTGAACCTTTTGTTAATGTTACTACTTTTATTTATATAGTGCTGACATTTTCACAGCACTTTACATAGTTGCACATTCACATCAGTCCCTACTAGACATGTGCATTCGGATTCGGACGAACCTACAAATCAATGAAAATCAGTTGATTCGGCGGTTCGTCCCAATCGAAATAACTAATTTATTATATGCCGGGCATACATAAATTTGTTTTCAGAACGTGCGGTGCCCATATTGGCCGCTGGCATGTTCTGCTCATGCCTGCCACCATCTTGGAGGCGGAGCTCATGACATCACATGATGGTGACGTCACACGCTGAACGATTGGTGGCCATTTTGGGGTATATCTTGGTATACACCAAGATGGCGACGTTCAAACATGTGGGCACCGCCATCTTGGTGTATACCAAGGTTCACTCCAAGATAGTTTTAAGTGCATAGCAATTTAATGCGTAGTGCATTTTACATACTGTATCATTCATCTGGACGGAAGTTGCACTTTCAATTTACTTGAAATTGCAGCATACATTATTTAGAAGACAGCAGCCCTGGAAAATGCATATAAGTAGACTATGCCACTTAAGAAAATGGTATGGCTTTCATTATTCAAAGTGCCATAAATGTGACGGTGTATATGAACCCCTACAAATGTATTTTGGCAAACAAGCATATTATTGCATGCAGTGCTAGCACAGACCCCACTTCCATCCTTGCATGTCATAGCCCTCTCTTTTTCTGGAAGTGTCTAGCTACTGTCTGTGCTGGCCAAGCTCCTCCACCCCTCCCTTTAACTCCCTGTATAAACTTTTATATAGCTGCTGGGGAAAAGACTATAAAGCAGGGGTAGGCAAACACAGGCCCACCAGCTGTGGTGCAACTACAAATCTAATTAGGCATTGCAAAACTCTGAAAGCCACAAGCATGACTCCTAGAGGGAGATGAGATTTGTATTTTCAGTACAGCTGGAGGGACGGTGTTTACCCCTGCTACAGAGTGTCACTTATGTCTGCTAGGGCTACTGACATTAATTATAATGACACATGCAGCTTAACTGTAACATTTCACTTAATTAAAACAAAAAACCCATAAAATAAAATAAAAGAATTCTAAACATATGGTAAATAGATCGATGCTAAATATTTAGTTTTAAGCCCTGTATTAAAATGTACTAATCAGACATATAGTGGTTAGAGCCATTTTGTGCCATTATCCTATAATTATAAAGTCTAATCTAATCATACAAAATGATTAGTTTGAATGGGGCAAAAAAAATTTAAAATAAAAATGGAAAATTAGATTTTAAAAAGACAATATTTCCGATGTGATCAGATTAAATGAAATGTGGCTTCTGCCAAAGCCTGGATCTATCCGAACCCCTTCCTGGTACTATGCCTGATCCTTGCCATTCACGTCTCTAAAGCCAAAACCACTACTGCTCACTGAAGTGTCAGCATTTCATGATTGGATGATAATGAGAGGGGTTTAGCATCAGGAGGGGGGAGGGCTTAGTCTTATGCAGAAAATGGGGCCCTATGTATAACATTGATTTAGGATTAAAGCGGCTCCAAAAAGACACAGGGATGGATCTAAAGACTATCATAAGCAATTGCCAGCACCAAAAGGTACCTGTGTTTCATCACTTTTGTTACCTTAAAACATTTGGGAAATTTAACCCAAAAATGTTGAAAAGCCTATAACTACCCTTAAATGTTTATAGACGATCCTATACATTGTCCAGAAATTTCAAATACTTACTGGAGGATCTGGAAAATAAAACAAAGAAATATATAAGTAATTATTCACTTTAATACATTCATAGTATTTATAGTATTTGCTATGTGCCTTACAGCTCAGCATTAATCTTGTGATGGAGATGCAAAGTAATTAGTCTTAGAATAATGCTTTATATCAATTTATTTTACTGCCATTTTATTGATAAATGTATATCATGTATCTTGCTACAAAAACCTATATGTCAAGAATGCTTTACAAATATTATTTATGTAGGTGAATAAACATCAGACATAGACTTACGATTTTCACCACCGCATTTGTATGTGAAGCAACACTGGGTTTCTGGGTCAATAGTCTTGAGTAGCTCGCTATTGGGTCCACAGGTTGGTGGCGGACTGCATGGGTCACATTCTGGGAGAAAAAAGACCATTCTGAGCTATTTCATATGATTAGCTATATCCTGCCCCCTCTTAGCCAATCACATTCCTCACTCCCTTAGGAGCCACATATAAAGTCCAAGAAACAACAGTCATCTGCAACCTCTAATTGGATAGACACATCCTGAACACGGTCCCCAGGCACATCTGCATTCATCAGTAGATATGTACTGTTAATAAACTAAATGTATTCAACAACACAAAACACTTCACACATAATACATAATATTGCCTTAAGTACTATCGCCTTAAGTACTAGAGCTGGTTTGTCTGCTGTTTGTGTCCCCCCCAACCCCTTCCGTTGCTTATGATTTTCCCTTCTGCTCTTCTCCTTTCCCTTTACCCCTTTCCTACCCTACCTTGTATCCCTTTCCCTCCCCCCATTTTTTATTTCTCTTTTGCCTCTCTTTCTCACTCTCTCTCAGCTTCTTTTTTTTTCTTTATCTCCCTTTCCCTTTCTTTTGGTTTTTGATGAAACCTTGTTCCTCATATATTTGGACAGTGATGGGCTACACTTTTTGCATACATAGGATTCCAAAGCTCTGCCACAAATTTACCTATTTGTATGTTTAGTGTATTTTGTTATTTTCTTTATGTAAATTGTGGTTCCTGTAATATCTGTATTATCTCCGGAGACTTCTGGAGCTAACTTGACATTTAATAGTATTGCTTTATTGGTGTTTTCCATCACTTTCCACTTTAAAAAAAGAATTTACAAAAATGCAGAATGATTTCTCATGGTAATGTGTTTCCTCATTCTGTATTGCCACTCTTTGTGGATGAGCACACTAGTCAAGAATATGGCAATCTCACCTTATAGGAAACCTGTCATGAGAGGATCATGGAGGCTGCCATTCCTGAACTCCTGAAAACTTTAGTGCTTGTCTCTCACATGTGTCTCTTGCTTCAGTCAGTCACTGACTTGGAAGAAGTGCATTGCCAGTGAAGTCAGGTCACCTATCTGCATACTTGTTACCATTTAAGTAACTCAGAAATCAATGAAGTCATAAGTCAACATGACAGCCTAACTCGTTCTGAAGGAAGTCAGCAGTGACATTCTTTACATTTCTTAAAATAAACAGTTTGCTTTTCGCCAACACTTACCACAATCAACTTCTGGGCAGCAAGGATCTTTTCCTGTTTTGTAGACCTTGCTAGAGCCTTGCACAAAACATTCAGGTTCAGGAGGGCAAACTACACCACTGCATTTCTGTAAACAGTATACAGAGGACAAAACACAAACAAATTGCTATTAATTTCTTTGTATATCTGCATACATGCTGTACATGAACCTCATTAGATTATAAAAAAGCATATGCCCAGAATTCAATAAAATATTATTGCATATTAAATGAGCTTAATGGCTTAATGGCTGTTGTACTCTGCATTTGTGAGTGCCAACAGTGCTGTACAGGGAGTGTTTCCAGGCTTTGTAGAAGTTATTGGGATTTGCTGTGCAGTAGGGACACCACAGAAGCTTTACACCAAGTCTAGTGACAGATGTATCAGCCTATTGAACTTAATATATATACCTGCTTATACTTTGCATATGTACTAAGGCTGTCTAAAAAGGTTTGACCTTAAGGGCTACTGCAATGCTGGGGTGGGGATTGGGCTATTTAAAGTGTATGTCAGGGCAAAATAAGATAAAACATATGCAGTACATCTCTGCAATACGTGCAAATTTTGCCATTTCTTCTTTTTTTAAAGACCCTGCAAGTAAAGAAAAATACCTGTTGATCTGCCAGAAAGGCACACAGGTTCTAAATCTTGCTGTGGGCTGACAACACACAAGCATTTCTTTGGACTTAGTGATGTCAGCCCTGCCCCATTTTCTCTTGCTAAAGTACTCAGACCCACCTACTCTCCTATTTTGACGAAATAAAGACTAATTATTCTTTAGTCCCGAGTTAAGGACTGAAGGGCTAAATACTCACCCTAAGATAACACAGGGAGTGAGCACTGGACACAGGACAGCTCTGCATTTCTTACATGATTAACAGGTATTTTTTGACTTACAGAACACATATAATAAAATGCTTTTAATTGTATTGTATTGTATTGCCGCTATTTCTGCAGAAAAATGGCACTTTCTGCATTTTGCCAAAAGTGCCATTTTCGGCCGATATGTTTTGGCGGCCGATATATCGTTGCATCCTTACGAATAATGATGTTAAACAGTACAAGTTAATATACTGTACGTCACACAAGCTCTCTTTGGATTCTGCTTAGCAAAAATGTACAGTTAGCATGATCAAAGATGCTGCCAGCATAAACATGGAAGAATTACGCATGAAGTCTAATACTCACGCTAGTTACAGAGGTTGGTACTGGAGCAGTTGTTATTTCAGTCTCTGCAATAATACATAATAACTGTGTGAGCTATTGGTAAATATTTTAGCAAATCAGGTTATTCTAATATACAGTAAATTTACACCGGAAGTTAAGTTTCCATGCCTTAAATGATAGATGATGATTAATCAAAAAAGGATAGCCAAGGTTAAAGAATACCTTATTTTCAAATGTTGTATTATTATAGTCATTTTGCAAAAAAAAGTTTTGCGTAACACTTCATACTTAAAGTGACACTAAACTCTTAAAAATGCATTCAAGTACACTATTAATAAAATGAATCTTATTTGTGCATCAGCTGTAGATCCTGAAAACATCTCTGAATTCATGCTGACACTGTCATTCCTTCTGGAGGGTGGCAACCTTTGTTTCCCATGCTCCCTCTGTGTGTTGTAAAGTAGCCACCGCTCCAAACTCGCTCCCGTGATAAACTATAACTTCAATACAAATTGGTAAACTAAACATGAATCTAAGACTTTTATATTAGATCAAATTAGTTCTTCTGGCAGAAGCTGTTGAAGTTGTATATGATAACTTTTATTTTTTGAGATATATCAAGAGACAGATTGTTCTCCTTGGAATGTTTGATAATTAAAAGGACTATATACTTAAAGTTACCAATAACATTTTTATAAGATTTATGGATTTTAAATCGTTTTAAACGTGTATTGTCATTTTGGCCATCTATAAGGATACAATTAGCAAGCATAATAAAAACAAAATTGTTTTTACATACAAATAATTTCTTTTATTAAGGTGTTACCCAAAACCTTTTTGCAAAATTCCATATTAATGTTTCCTATTTTGCTCAATGTGGATTGCTAATTATTCCCCTGTATAATAAAGCAGAGGGGTGTTCACTTCCCACCCCTCCATACGCATTGCTTGTGTTCTCTATAGGCTAACTATGTCTTTTTGGAATCATAGGCTGTTATTGTAGTTAAATAGACAATCTGCACTACTACTTTTTAACTGCAATGGTGTTGTAGATATAATCCAAAATTAGAGCCCTAAACCCAATGATTTACAGCCCAAAAAACTGGGGTTAGAGGTAGGGGCTATTGCATTTTCGTTATTGGCTGAACCCCCACCGACCTTTATATCTCTAGGAGACATCCATGGCAGTGGTCTTGGATCTACCTCCTTATTATTATAAACAAATTTAAAATCCTAAAGGAACCTCAAAAATGGATAAGAAGCCAGTGAATACATGCATGTACATCCTTCCAGAATTGAAATATTAGATTTGCATATGAGGGGCCACTAGAGTTTTAAGATATGTTAGTTCACTGTTTAGGAAAAAAATTAATATTTAGGGGAATATTTATAAAGCAGTGTATGTGACATTCATCAAACATTTACTTTAGGTGAATCTGTCACAGTCATTTTGTACACATGCATGTGTAAGATATACCTGCAGTAAAAGTTTAATGAATGTCACATTCATTGTTGTATAAATATACCCGTAGGGGGTGATTTACTAACCCAAACACACGCACGCACTAGGTGCGTGTGATTTTTACACAGCAAAACGTATTTATCAACCAAAAAGTCTCTAAAAGCATATTTCCACTAATGCCATATATGGAAAAATCATGCACATGATGCATATATAATGCTGCTTCACAGTTTAGACAAAAATGGTTAGCTCATGCATTTACATTCCTGCATTCATCAATGCAAGCAACACAATGTAGAGCTAATTTACACAACATCACCTTGCAATTCATGCAGGGCTTTGCACAACACACCTGCTGGGTGTGTACACACTACAAAGGTGTCTAGATTCCACCAATAGATCATGCTGGGAGGGAACACACTACAGAGGTGTATACTTGTTCGTGGCGTGTTTATAAGGTTAGTAAATCAACCCCCTAAGCATTTTGAAAAAGTTTCTGAAACTTGAGCTACATATAAGTAATTACTAAAAATGTGTATTTCTTACCACATATGTACAGGGGACAGCATGGATCATCTGGATTGATTTGTGAAATGATTTTAGTTCCAGGCAAGCAGTCTGGTTTAGGGCAAATGATATCAGAGCAAGGCTGTCAAAAGAAGAAAAAAACAATTATGGTAATAATGTTGTAGTTACTATTACTTTATTGTAATGCATTATTTCTATAATATTATTCTATTTTTGTTTATATAATTCCAATGCCTTGCACAAAATTAAGACATACAGAGGATATAACCATAGCAATAAGAATTATTATTACTAAATGAGGCTCATATATAGTTTGCAAAAGCTAAACCTCATTATTAACCCCTTAACGACCTATGAAGGGATAATCCCGCCATGGGGGTAAACAGACCCACCGGGACTCTGTTCATACTTGTAGAGCTGGTAGAAGCGATTCCGACACCATCCCCCACTGCCCCTCCTCCGTGCCCAGGACCAGTACCTTGGGTGTCGGCAGGAAGCTGGGGAGGAGAGCAATGAATGTACGTTCACTGATCTCCTCCCCGTTCTATGGGACCGGGAGCGACAGGTATTGCATCACTTCTGGTTCAATAGCTGTCCTGAAGCACAGCAATAATAGCTTATTTACAGTGTAACGGTGTTACTAGGGGTCTTTTGGATCCCCAGTATCACCTTAAAGAGTACCTGTCACTGCCAATATGCTATTACATTGGGGGCTTGTAAGCCCCCTAAGTGATAGCAATTAAAGGAAAGTTTAAAAAAAAACAGTTTTAAAAATATGAAATAAATTAAATGTAAAAATAATAAAAATAAATTTTAAAGTCCCCCTACGTGCAAAAACGATGATTGCGCTACACATGTTGGATATCGCGGCACACGCCAGAGTGAGAGCAATAATTCTAGGGCCAATATTTATGCGTATCTCTAAAGTGATGACCTGTAGGGGCTTTTAAAGCTGTGTGTATAGACTTTTTGGGGTACTGAATTCTGTCGCAGTTTCACAGACGCACACAATTTTTATCCAGGGCATGTTGGGTATCTATTTACTTGTTGTAACCTCATCGTCTATATTTTACAAAAAATGGTTTTGTATAGTGTTTTGGGGCACTAAATTTAAGTTAAGTGCATTTTTCACAAAATTTTTGGGTTTGCTTGATAATAAGTTGCGCTAATCTTGTGCAACATAAAAATTTGCAACTGCCACCATTTTATTCTATAGGGTCTTGGCTTTCAGAAAACATATTTGGGGGATTTAAGTAATTTTCATTCCTAAAATGTGAATTATAACATGTAAACTAAAAATGTAAAAAAGTCCTTTGTTCTTAAGGGGTTAAAGTAATCGTATAGGCAAAATGTTTGGTTTTGGAAAGAGTAGGGTAGGGTTAGGTACCCTGTCTAGGTCTATTGATGTCGGTGTCACCATAGCTTTACCCTCTTTATTTGTCCTTATAACTGAGACAAAAAGTGGTCAGAAATCTAAATCACCAGAACAAGGGTGAGGGGAAATATTTCAATGAAAACACCATTAGGGCTTAGGGGTTAGGGCTTTTCCCCATAGTTCTCCTAAAGGTAACAGGAGGACACAAACTAGCGTCCTCCCGTCACCCAAAGCTCAGTATACCGCGAGCTACAGCTCGCGGTATACTGAGACCCCGCAGCCGGAACGGATCCCAACAATTATGTCTGAATCCACCCAGCTGCATGAGTGACAGCTGGCTCTGCCTATCTAGAGGCAGAGCCAGCTGTACCCATCTCCTCCCCGCCCATTCCGCCAGTCAGCACTGGAGGATCGGACAGGGAAGGGGGGAATCCAGTCCCTCCCCTGTTACAGCTCTCTGCCGGAAGAGGATCGAGAAGTGAGCGAACGCCGGTATGTGTTCACTCACTTCCCGATCTACTGAGCCGACCTGTGACAGTTTCATTGTCACAGGTTGGCTCAGATTATGAGGGTAAGTGAAAATCACTCACCTCATAATTCTCCTTTAAGGGGTTAAAGTAATCGTATAGGCAAAATGTTTTGTTTTGGAAAGAGTAGGGTAGGGTCACCATGTCTGTGTCACCATAGCTTCACCCTCTTTATTTGCCCTTATAACTGAGACAAAAAGTGGTTTGAAATCAAAATTTTACAAAGTCACCAGAACAGGGGTGAGGGGAAAAATTTCAATGAAAACACCTGTGTCAGAGAAAACTGTCTAAGAGAGGAAATCCCCTCAATTTTTAGAAACTTCTTCTTACTTTCTGTTGCATCTTTGGAACAGGAAATAAAAGGAAATCGTCCCAACAGAGCACAGAAAGCAAAGGTAAACAGAGATTTTGACCTTTTCCTAACCTATCCATTACAATAAAAAAAGTTTTGGCTATAGTTAGAACAGTTAATTGATCATTGTGGTCAACACATAAACAGTTACTTTTCTCAGGAAAATACAACAGCTCATTTTAAAAGTAAAAGTCATCTTAGAATGTTACGTACCGGGGGTGATGGCTGCAAAGGATAACAAAAAATATGAAAAGAAATAATTTGTTAAGGCTTGTCATATAAATAGCACTGTGACAGTAACATACTATATATAATGCAAACATTCTATAGAATTCATAACAACTGTGAAAGCTCTACAGAACAAATCAAAGACGCAATGTGCAAACAAACAATAACTTTTGATGAACGTATAGTAAAAAATGTAGCATTACAATTGTACATTTCATGCGGACAATAGCATTTAATTAGTCAACTTACTGATGGAGGAGAAAGAGGCACTGGAAAACAAAAGCAAAAATATTAAGTTTTAAGTATTTTACAATGTAAGGTACATTCATGAATATTTTTTAGTTAAAAAAATAGCAACTGGGTCAAGGTGTTATGCTGCTGATATAGACAATTTTTCTGGCAAATACAACCAATTTCAATCTAGTTCCAATGCATGGACCTCTTCCTTCACCACAGGCTTCTCAACAAAAAAAGATAGTTAGAATGTTTCCTTACGATCCCTTTCAACTGTTGCTAGAGCTGGCCACTTTGGTTACCTATAATGTAATCTAGGAGCAACTAATTTTTCTTTCCTGAGACTAAACACTCACCACAATTATAATGCCTGCAACATGGGTCATCTGAAATAATTTCCACCAGTATATCACCCTTGCCACAGACAGGAATGTGGCAAGTGACACCTTCACATTCACCCTGTAGAAAACATGGAAACACATTTATATCAAGTGCATCTTTTTTTCTGCCATGTGAAATGATTTATGTAAATTTAAAAAAATTAAAGTTTTAGGTAATTTATTTTTGCGTTTTGAACAGATTACCCTTACACAGCTTTTATATGTCTAGGCCAGGTTGTTAGGGTTTGCTGGTGGTTCTGGGAGTGTTTTTTTAAGGGGGCGGGGAGCCAGGGGGAAAGCACATGGAGAAAGGAAGGTGTAGAGAGGGGGTAGGTTGGGTGTGAGGGGTGACTGGAGCCCTGATATAATATTACATTCAAGGCATGTTTTCAGGGTTCAGATTCACTACAGCAGATAGTTATTCTATGGTATGACTGAATCACATCTAGTAGAACCTGGTTTTCCTTAATTGCTTAGTGATATTTGAGGGATATTTGAGTCCTCTATATACATTTTATCGTTGAACCATTGGCCAAGTGTCAGGGGAGGTTTTTTTTGCTTTCAGGTACTTGATATATTGTATTTTAACTATAGGAGCATGTATGTAACAATCAATAAGTCAAATCAAGTTATTATTGCCCTCTAGTATATATGACCTTAAAACAAAGGTAGAGGTCATGACTATGTAATTTTGATACACAAAGCATTGTTGTTATAGATGTGAGGGGGACAACTGGAACAAGAAAAAACAATACCTTTAGAAAAAATAGCCAAAATTTACCTGTGTTTCAGGAAAAAAGAGGTGGGCGCAAATTCTACACTGAAAAGGTTTACCTGCCCCCTTTGCACAAAAAACATGAACTTAAAAAAAAAAAACATGTACTCGTACGCACCTGCACCGAGCCGGGACACCCCACCCGTACGCACCTGCACTTGAGGTGAGCGTAGGGGGGCATATGGCCGCGTAGTAGTTCCGTAGAGAAGGACAGAGGCTGCATACTAATCACACACTGCACCTGTCCTTCCCGAGAGCTGTCCGATATGGCTGTGCTCGCAGCACGGAGCTGTACGTGCCGGCCGTTTCTAGTGTGAATGAGGTCTAAAAGTGTCTGCAAAACCTTTTTCAGAACGCTCACTTTTTTTTTGACAATCATGGTATATTAACTGATAAGCTTGGTGAATAGTTTTACCAGGACATGTCAAACATGGAAATGTGGTACCAAGGCAAGTGAGTTTTCTAAAGAAAGCACAATAAATCACAAATACAGTTCAGAATTAGAGATGCTGGCGAATAGGTGTAGCCCTACATGAACTGAATTTTATTAAATTGAAAATAGTGTTTAGCAATTTCTTTGCTTACCCGAGTGACAATTGGTGGAGGTGTAGGTTCAGGTACTGTAAAAACATATATAAGTAATGATTACATGTATGACACAGCATTTATCAGCTACCAAACTAAAACCTTGCCCAAAGAAAAGCATTTTTGTTGCCCATCAACTTGAAAAAAGGTAGATGGGATCAATGTCGATGTTATGAACAAAACCCGTGCTACTTATTTTTTCATTCTATGGCCTAAACAATGTTCCACAGAATTTAATTCTAACCATATTTATTTGTCATTAAAAGTGTGTTTTACACAAAATTAGAGTACAGTACATGACTTCTTTATATACTAAATAATAACCATTATAATTCTAAAAAATAATAATCAGAGTGCCCTAAGGAATTGTGTGTACAGACAATTCAAAGTAACCTAAATACAAGTAAAAATAATTCTGACAAAGCATATTACATTTGACTTGCTTCTGAGTCTGATGTCCATGCACATGTACATGTAAAGGTGCCCACAAGGATCTGTTATAATAAGCCCTAGACAGCAGGCATAGTAATCAAGAAACAATTAAAGGGAATGTTTTGCAAGAAAATTGCAAAAATAATAGTGCTAGGTTTAGGTTAAGTGGTATGAGAAGCAGACCCCTCTGTAGTAACACATAGTGGGATCACAAACAAGGGATATGTGAGTGTTTCCAGGAAATCATCCATTAATTGCGCCAGCCAAAGCTATGTTTTGTTTAGAACCTCTTACAGGTTTCTATTGCTGTTTGTATCTGGAGCGATTCCTTCCTGTCCTAGTGATAACATTGTTGCTGTCACAGGAAGTGAGGGGAAACCTCCAGCAGAGACAGCAATAAAAACCCACCCATAAGTTCTAGCCTCCTTCTGCTCAGCTAAAATCCTGTTTGTATTGCTGTTGTCTCCCTGGTGGAGAAATTTCTTTTCATTTTCTGTCCTGTCGACAATGCTGTCAAGAGGAAAGAAGGTGAGGGGGAATCTCTCCAACAAACAAACAGCCAGTAATAGATATTTGATAAAAGTTCTAATCTTTCCACACTCTGAAATTCAAATAAAAAATCAACTTTAGATAATTCTAAAATGTAAATAATCCTGAAAATGTAAGCCAAAAAAGTCTAGGCTTTAGTTCCACTTTTGTTACAGATACTTACAGCATGTATATTCTGGACAGCATTCGGTGTCAGGGTCGCCAATTTGAACTGGTGGGTTGTCATATTTACAAGTGGGAGGAGGTGCACATGTCTCCTTGCACACTGAAAAGAAAAGTATTACCTTTAGCAAACATTTACTTTTTATTGCTTCAGAATTAAACCTTTATCATGTGTTATGGAATTGTATTTCAACAAAAACAATAATAATGTGCATTCTTTATTACATATGATGCTCTGAAAAAACTGATCTCTAGCCACTCCAGTAAAGTTATGTATATACATCCAGTGTTATGTTGTAAAACTGGTGACCTTTGAATCACAAGGCAATATATTACAATTTCTGCTATTGAAAATCCATGCAAGGCAGCAGAGAAACGTCTGTGACCACTAGGTGCAGAAGCCCCCGTCAGTGAGAACCTAAAAATGAGAGGAAACTTCCCCAGCGTGGATACAGACAGTTCAATTTTAACAGAGCTGATAACCCTTTCCAACCCAGTATAAGAAATCCTTTTAAAAAGAGACAATGCAATAAAAACCTTTCAGAGGTTATGTAGCCTTGCCCACAAGAGCAATTTTGGCTGGAGTACCACTTTAACGTTTTTCATCAAACATAACTTGAGAATAATAGCTGCTTAAATAGTTGTGAAGCAGAGAGTTACTGAAATCACTAAATGCAATCTGCCATGTAACAAGGACCACCTTGACCACAAGGAATGGCACACCTTTGTTCACACATGTATGTGGTTATGTTATATGGCTCTGTTAAGTTTCCTTTCTTGATCTTGAAGTCTTATCAGCAGGCATGATTCCATTTCAATATGTTTGATTATAATGGGACTTACTGCACTTGTACAGAGGACAGCATGGATCTCCCCAAGGAACTTCCTGTAGGTCAGCACCCTTCTTGATACATTTCTCTGGTGGTGGGCAACCTACATTTTCACAAATGTTCTGCAAGACACACATAAAGTCATGGTTGTTGTACCTATTTCTACTTTAAATTATAAACTTATTATAACACTTGGCATATATTACTGCCATACCTGTCAGGCATCTGGATGCTTCTTTCTCATGTATTTACATTCACCCAGCAGACCAAAGCACGGAGCATTGCCCGTTGCCAGGTCACGTGTCCACCAGCATCCAAAACAGCATATTTTCTGCCCTTCTCTACAGTATTACCCAAGCCCATGGCATCTGGATGCTTCTTTCTCACGTATTTACATTCACCCAGTAGGCCAATACAAGTGTTTATGATAACAGAAAATTGTACTCTATTGTTAACACTCTTGCAGGTAAGTATAACAAAGGAAAAACAGAAAGACTTGCTTTCTGGGACAGAAGGGATAAAATATGTATCATTCCTAGAGAAAATGGTGTTCCCTCAATTGCTGTTCACACAACCCAAAGCCTAAGTTTCTGGCCACATGATCTCTGCTAGAGGGGAGGATCGGCCAATCTAAACCCTAGTTCTTTCTTTCAGCAGAGATCACATGACAAAATGCCTAGGCTTCTAGATATGCGAGCAGTACTTTAGGGATACTGCAGCATTATTTTGTCCATGAAAAATAAGTATTTTAGTTTGTCTTAATTTTCCTTTAGCCATTCCGGCAAGGCTATTACCATACTTCGGTATTAACATCTCAGTAGAGATCCACTTTTATATTATGACTGATGTAAAAAATGATTTCCCTCGTGTACGAATGTCATGTATCTATTGGTTGCAGTAAGTTTCGGAGCAGCATTGGGCCTGTGCTGAATCTGTCCATAAAAGTAATGCCAAATGGGTGATTTAACACCATCTTTATTTCTTATGATACTAACATGCTGACCAGCAAACACAGTAGCCAATTGGTTTCTCTAAACGAGGATGCAAACTGTGAACCCAATAATCTTATGACATCGACAACTGACTCATTCTGACTTTGTGTTTTAAAATGATGCAAACATTTTAAGTGCATAGCAATTTAATGCGTAGTGCATTTTACATACGGTATCATTCATCTGGATGGAAGGTGCCCTTTGAATTTACTTGAAATTGCAGCATACATTAATTAGAAGACAGCAACCCTGGAAAATGCATATAAGTAGACTATGCCACTTAAGAAAATGGTATGGTATTATTCAAATTGGCATAAATGTGACGCTGTATATGAACTCCTACACATTTATTTTGGCAAACAAGCATATTATTGCATGCAGTGCTCAAGTTGGCTGCATTGTTTGCACATGTTCAGCTAACAACAGCCTTTTTACCAGTTAAGGGATTGTAAAATCATAGAACCAACAATGAATAATGGTGCAATCACACCTGTGCACTGGAAAATATTTGAGTTTTACCATGTTTATATGCAATTTTACATGCATTTGAATGCACTATAGAGCTTTTTTAGTACTTTTTACATATGTTGTGTTTTTAAAGGAAAACAGTACTAGGCAGGTAGAGGGCATTGACTCAATTCATCTGTGATAGGACCTAAGGTGTGCTAAATAGCACGTAAAGAGACCATGTGAGCAACACAACAAATTGCAGGTATAGGCACACAAAAATCAAGTAATTGCATTCCTGCGTTTTGTAATTACGTGCAGTGTGCCTTTGAACTTTACTGAAAAATTAGATCACTTCAGCAAGGTTCAATTCCCTAGCACAGATCCCACTTCCATCCTTGCATGTCATAGCCCTCTCTTTTTCTGAAAGTGTCTAATTACTGTCTGTGCTGGCCAAGCTTCTCCACCCCTCCCTTTAACTCCCTGTATAAACTTTTATGTAGTTGCTGGAGAGAAGACTATAGAGCAGGGGTAGGCATGATCGGGCCCTCCAGCTGTGGTGCAACCACAAATCCCATTAGGCATTGCAAAACTCTGAAAGCCACAAGCATGACTCCTAGAGGGAGATGCATGATGGGATTTGTATTTTCACTACAGCTGGAGGGACGGTGTTTAGCCCTGCTACAGAGTGTCACTTAAGTCTGCTGGGGCTGCTGACATCATATACAAGATGATGGCACCCAGCAGCAGCCTCAGGGCTGTTGGATGTCTGCAGAAGAAAGGTTTTTGCAGGTAAATGACACAGCCGAAATATGTTAAATGCACATAAAATCTTATGGAAATATTGTTGTTGAAATGAATGGTCTGGTGACAGATACTCTTTAAGGCAAGCTGAGATGTGATAATACTGACTTAGAGGCTGCTTTTAGCCATTTTTAATGAGGGCCATTGTTATTAATGTGGGCCACTGTCAGTTGTGACATTTTCTTACGCTGGATCATATACTTACAGGTGTGGATGGTAATGTTGTCGGTGGAACAGGTGTGGTACCTGATAAAAAGAAAAAAACAAGGTGAGCCAAGTAAGCGTTACCCAAACCTGAGCAAATTAAAATGAGCATGATAAAAAAAACATGATATCAAATGCTAAAATTATCACTAGATCCAAAGCAACTAAATAAAAATAATATGCCAAGTTTTAATATACTTACATAGTATTTGAGGTTGAATAAAGACACAGGTCCATCAAGTTCAACCTTTATGTGCGTGTGTTTGTGTGCACTTGTGTACATGCAGTTTGAGTCCCTGTGTGGCCTAGTTTTTAAGAGTACCCGTACCCCTGTATGTTATATTCTCTGAGGAAGATGTCTAAATGATTTTTTAATGATTCACTACTCTCTGCTTATACCACTGCTTGTGGAAGAGAGTTACAAAATCTAACTGAAAAGAAGCCTGTACACCCTTTGTAGTTCAATCATGTCTCCACCAATTTTAGGTGGTGGCCTCTAGTCTTTTTTAGTGAGTTTGCAGTGAAAAGTCTATTGCTGATTAAACCATTAAACATTTTGTACATCTAAATCATGACCCCTTTTAATATAAACGTTGATCTTCACCCAATTGTCTGGTCCTGCGAGTGTGGTTTGAATGAGTCCAATAGCTTTAGTAACTCACCAATACATATGTACTCTTTACAGCATGGGTCATTAGAAGGCACTTCCACCTTTTCTTCACCTGCTTTACATGTGACAAATTTGCATACAACATTCTTGCAAGGCTCCTGCACAGAAAATTAAAAAAAACAATATTATGTTAGAAGCATGGATCCATCCAATTCTGGCACATCATAGCTGACAACTGATAACTCTGCTAAAGTTTAGACAATTATAAAACAAATAACTGGTTGGTCACATTGGGCTGCCATGAAAACTGACTACTCATTAGTTGACATAATCAATAGTTTTTGATGTGAACCTTTTGTTAATGTTACTACTTTTATTTATATAGTGCTGACATTTTTCACAGCACTTTACATAGTTGCACAATCACATCAGTCCCTACTACACATGTGCATTCGGATTCGGACGAACCTGCAAATCAATGAAAATCAGTTGATTCGGCGGTTCGTCCCAATCCGAAATAACTAATTTATTATATGCCCGGGC
Organism: Nanorana parkeri; assembly: GCF_000935625.1. Taxonomy (NCBI): domain Eukaryota; kingdom Metazoa; phylum Chordata; class Amphibia; order Anura; family Dicroglossidae; genus Nanorana; species Nanorana parkeri. Next base: position 180,145 of record NW_017308206.1, on the reverse strand, counting down.
ATACATAAATTTGTTTTCAGAACGTGTGGTGGCCATATTGGCCGCTGCCTTGTTCTGCGCATGCCTGCCGCCATCTTGGAGGCGGAGCGTATGACATCACATGATGGTGACATCACGCGCTGAACGAGCGGTGGCCATATTGGCCGCCGGCGAGCCACCATTTTGGAGTATAGCTTGGTATACACCAAGATGGCGACGTTCAAACATGTGGGAGCCACCATCTTGGTGTATACCAAGGTACACTCCAAGATAGTGGCGCACATGAGCAGATCGCGGCGGCCATATCGGCGGCTCGTTCTGTAGTTTCAGTGTGTGGTTTCGGATTTCGAGGCTCGTTGCCTCCGAATCCGAAACAATATAAAGACTTGTTTCCTTTGATGAAAAGAATGAAAATGTTTTTCGTTTTCATTTGTTTCATCCAAAAACAAATTTTTTTTGCCGTGCACATGTCTAGTCCCTACCAGCAAGGAAGTTATAAAACTAAGGTCTCTATTGCACACACATACAGGGCCAATTAACCTTCCTGCATGTCTTTTGGAGTGTGGGAGGAAACCGACACAAGCACAGAGAGAATATGCAAACTCCTTGCAGATAGTGTCCTAACCAGGAGTCAAACCAGGGACCCCCAGTGCTGCATGGCAGAAGTGCTAACCACTACGTCACTGTGCTTTGTGATCTGCAGTTGATTTAACCTAATGATTTTCCACATATTTAAAGTCATATCAATTTTTACCAGCTCAGGAGTTGTAAAGACAGGAGGAGACAGGGACGGAGGAGTAATACCTGCAATAAAGTTTTGCAAAGTTAAGTCAATGCAAAATTTGTAAATTCATGAACAAGTTAATTATGGGTTTTATATGCAAACAACGTTATTACTTTAAGGGGTCTATTCACAAAAGGGTGAAGGGTTTGGAGAAGGCAGGAGAAGTGAACCATTTAAGCCAACATAGCTGAACTGGAAAGTGAGCTGAATTTTATAATTTTTCCAAATCAGCTATTTTGGCCTAGATTGTTCACTTCTCCTGCCTTCTCCAAACCCTTCACCCTTTTGTGAATAGACCCCTATTTTAGTGTGCTAGTTTACAAGGGATAAAATAAATTCTATGTATAGCAATATAATTGTGTGCATGCCTTCATTACTACAGTACAAGTAAAAATATTTTACAGTCAACTGGTTAAATAGCATGCAGCACCATGACAATATTCTGTTTTTGCATATTTTAAGACCATCGCTAAATTACATATATATATTTTTAAATGCTGACATGTTCAACACAGAGAACCTGTAAACTACTTACAGTCCTCGAATTGTACACAGCGATGGGTCACTTCATCAAACACCATTCCAGGGGCACAGATAGGGTAGCAGCCTTCAACTCTACAACAACAATCAAGTGCAACCAGTTAGTATACTGTAAATGCCTATTATAAGTTTAATCAGCAGTCAGTTAAAGTAAACGTCTAAGGAGGAAAATACAGGGGCTGCCATTTTTTGTCTTTTTCTGACAATGCTAGTTTCCTGGCAATTATAACAACTGAGCCACAACAGGTTCGCAGATCAGGAACCTCACAAAGTTTGCATACTGGTCCTGGGTTACTGATAGATTAACAATGCATGAGGGTTAGCATGACAGCCAGGGAGCTAGGCAGAAATAATCTTAATCCGTGCAGAGAGGCTGCCCCACACTGCAAGGGTTAAGTGCTCGTTTTTGTTTAGGGTGTAAAAAAAAAAGATATACTTAACCACAGACCCACCCATTTGCTAGATCCATCCCTGCAGCCTCTCACCACCTTCACTCAGGGCTAGATTTACTCTCTGTGCTGCCCCAAGGCCAGGTTCCTCAATGTGATTACGTTTTTATTATTTTTTTATTTTTTTAATTTTATTATTATTTCTTATTATCTTTTACTTTTTATTTATTTTATTATGTTTTTACTTTTTATCAATTTGTATTTATTTTTTTCACTTAATCTTATTGTTATCACACAGGAGTCAACAAGCCCCAGTGTGCTAACATTTGGAGATTACAGGTTCTCTTTATTGAACCTGTCACCTCCAATACTGAAGTTTGAGCACCGCACTGTGCTGGCTCTCCTGTGACAGCTGAGATGGGAAGGCTGCAAGTGCAGTTCTCCTATCTCAGTGTTTACAGAGCAGAGAACGGACATTCTCTGCTCTGCTCCCCGCTCTCCATCCTGAACGAATGTGCTGTGGTCCCGGGTGCCCCAAAAGAGCAAGGAACCCCGAAAACCAAGGCGGGGAGGGAGGTGGACAGTCGGGACAGAGGCAGTTGGAGGGGGTGTGGCAGGGGAGGACGGACGAGAAAGCTAATTACAAATGATCTTGGCATCACCCCTTGTACAAAACGAGCAGCGGCTTCCAACACTCCATATTTAGCTCTGCTTGCTCGAAGCAGGGATTGATGTAGAAAAAATCTACCCACCCGGTGCCCGAAACTACTTGTCCTGGGCGTCGGGCGGTAGGAATTCCACACACCACATGCCGCCCCTCTACTCCTTGCCTTGGTGGCCTTGTGGGAAATCTGGCACTGCCTCTGCTTCAATGGTCTAAGGTCCTGTGAGTCATCGCATCCTATACAGTGTATTAGACATGATGATGCTGAGGGACATTCAATCGCTGGAGCGGAGGAGGAGAGAGGCTGCGGTTATTGGTCTATGGTTCAGGTGAGTATATCGTTTTGATTATGCACCCTAGATGAAAATGAGCACTTAACCCATGCAGTGCAGGGGTAACCGCACTACCAGGTTTAAAATTATTTCTGCTCAGCAGCGAGCATCACCAGGCCTGTTGTCACCCAGTGCAGCCACCAGGTGTCACACAGTGCGCATGTCATTATTTACACACGTGACATCATTACACTTGTGCATGTCACTGCCGGTGGCCATCTTGGTCGGGAAAGAGAGGAGGGGAAGTTCATCAGGCAGGATAAGGTATGCCGCTGGGTCCCTTCCGCTCCCGTGCAGCTGTTGGGCTCTCAGTCCATGACCGAGTGCCCGAATTTTCAGATGGTATCACCTGGTGTGGGCCGCACCCCCTGCACCCACCTTGTAACGCCACTGCTACTCAGAGTTCTTCTTTAGTTTCATAAGATTCATCAACCTCTGAATCCCTTCCAGTGGGTTTAGCAGTGATAAGTAAAGCAGTATAAGGTTATCTTTTTAGGAACTATGACTATATATGAGGCAATGCTTATTTACTTTTAAGTTGGCCATAAACGCTGCAAATGTCTCTCTTTCGTGAATGAGAGAAATACATTAATTTAGCACCGATGGAGAAATGCCTGATGTTGGCTATTGTATTCAGAGGCTGCTGAATACCTGAACAGCACCTGCATTTGATGTACAATATACATACAATAGGCCAACATTTTTTTTAGCAGTGTGTGGCCAGCTTTAGACTTTAGGTGCACTTTAAGAAGTACCAAAATGTTTACTACTTACTTGAGTGTTAATGTACACTTGGTACCCAAAGGATCTTGGCAGGTTTGAATGCATGGGTTAGCACAAGCTCTGTATTTCCATGTACAGATAGAGAATGATGGCAATCCAAACGTTTCCTCTGTAAAATAGGTAAACATATTAGCAAAGTCATTTTAAAAAATTGATAAAAGGAATATACTGTATAGTATGCCAGTTAGTTTCACCTTGTTACTGGGGCCTTGCTTCCCTGGCTTCACCCCTAATCCCTGCCAACCACCATTCCACTGTCCAATGACAGTGCCGCAAAGGTCAATGTGGGTACTCTCATTAGACAGGAGGGTGACAGTTGGTGGTACTTAACTAGGAAGTCAGGGAAAGTCAGAATCTGGTAACAAAGTACAACTAATCAGAGAAGGGCACAGAAGAGACGTTCTGGCTAATAAAAAAATTATAGAACACATCTTGTGATTTCTTCTCTTCAGCAAGATACTTATATTTAAAAATTAAAGATAGAGTAGAAGTTCACTTTAACATAAATGGGATATTCTGGCAGAAGAGACTTTCCTACACACATCTGATTTTCCTTACAGAGGAATACTACTAAAGCTACGTACTTGCAAGACACTTTCAGATTATAGTGGTGGCTCACATTGAACAATATTACACAGCCAAGATTAATACAGCCTCAGTTATCTCAGCTTCCATATAGGTGTGGACACGTTTATATTTCCGAATTAAAGCTTCTTCAGTCTGTTGTTTTTAAAAATATCTTACCAACTAACTTGAAGTTCATCTGCAGCATATTTCCTGACTTTACCCGTGACATAACTAGTCCATTGTTGCTAAGGGAAAGATAATTTCCACGGGAAACGTATGACTCTAGAGCATCAAAGCCCTTGACCCAGCGGCTTGGCCTTTGGATAAAAGTGGCCTGTGAGCGAAAGTCCACACTTGGCTGCCACTTCTTCAGGCTTAGCGTTCCATCATCATTCTGCACAATGAAGAAGTTGTGGTGCTGGGCAGACTCCAGGGAAATCAGCTTTCTGCCATCTGAGGACAAATCAGATTCAAAGTATTAATAACATGTTTATTGATGAAGACACAAATGTGTAAAATATGTTTTGCCAAAGTACACATTTGTATATAAATATATATTTTTTTAAAGTGCTAGCATGTCTTGTCAACAACTGTGTAGGACAGCCAAACTGTGCTTACCCACAATTTAGAAGAAAATGCTGGCCCACACATGGGGGAAACCAGTGACATTTTTTTTTTATACATAGGAAACAGTTTAAACATTCAACAGAAGTAAAAGTCTGTATGATTAAGCACTTTGTTCTACAAAATGCATCATGATTTCCTTATTGCTGGATAAGCCTGTTTTGTCATGATCCCATGTGTGGATAAGTGTTTTCTTCTTCCACCTAAGACAGTATGGTAAGGCAAGAGATGTTTTGCATTTTGTATAACCTACCTCTTCTAGAATTCAACTGCTGGTGCTTTAACATTGATCCAAGTCATACAAGGAAAAATAAATACTTTCAGGGGTTAAAGGAATGCCTGATCAACCACTAAGGTCCCTGCCAATCAGCTGTTTCAACAAAACTGTCAAGCAATTCATAGGCTGTAAAATTCTGCTCTACTTTCTACAGTCTGTTTCTTTTTTCCTGTGAAACATTGGTTTCCAGAGTGGACTCTGTTAGGTGTGGATTTCCAGTGGAGGCACATCTGATCTATGGTAGTTTTTGGGCTGCTCTTGAGAGCTGGTGAAACTGTTGAATGGCCAGATTTGTGAGCACAACACCCCTAAGGGGGAAGAAAGAACAGAGGTTTTCCTTGTTCTCTGTGAAAATGGAAAACCTCTTTAAATTACACCTGTAATACACATGCATACTCTTACATACATAGAGATGCATGGAAATTAGAGCCTACATTGAAAGGTGCATACTCAGGTGTAGTTTCCACATTATTTGAAAAGATTGTTTTTAACAGCCATGTTTAGAGTGTAGAGGCTGGTAAAGGGTGTTCACTTGCAAGGGATGTGAATGTGGTGAAAATTCACTTTGCAAACACCCAATCATGTGCAGGGGAAAAATAATATTTTTGCGTGCACATGATTGGATGATGAAAGCCAGCGATGCTTCTGTCATTCAATAAGCTAATGAATAATGTCCTAGCTAGGTGAAAATTCCCTCGCAAAGTGAACAGCCTATTTGCCTTTTATAAATTAATTCCAGTCTCTCACAGCTGGTGAGCTACTTTACAGTGATACAATAGGCTTGCCAAAGCCCATGGTTGCCATACTGGCCTGTCCACCTCTACCTTTTATTGTCAAGAAGCAGAAACAATAGATTGATGCAGTATCCAAGCACTCTACATCTGTAAACATTTTATTTTTTTTATAAAGCACACAGAACAGAAATGCCCTATTCATGAACAGGTTAAGTATACAGAAGATCGAAAAAGGCCCCTAAATCCATATTGATGGCTTCATGCTGTCTATCTTTAAATTAATTCAGTTGTGAAAAATCACTAAGTTTACCCTTACTCTTCTGTCCACCGCAAAGCCATAATTCCGGTGAAATACGCCTTGAATAGATTTTCCAGAATACAGAAAAGCAAATAAACAGGACAACAGGACAATGAGTGATGGGAGAGTAACATGTTTGTTTTGGCCTGGTGCTATACTTTAGTCATTGCAACAAAGGTATATAAACTTAATAACTGGCACATAAGTTCATAACTTACTCAATGGGTCTACAAAAAGGCCTCGGGTAACCATGAAGCTGGCTTTAAGATTTCCAGGAGTATCAACATTGTCCACCGACACTGCGCTGGTATCATAATCAGCTACCAGAGACTTGCCGTTGATCATCAGAAGGCGGTACGGTCCCTCTCCAGCATCTTAAACAGTAATCAAGACCCGAAGTTAGAATAACTGTCTTCTATCTAAAATATAAATACATCGTTAACTCCACTATGAGTTTTGGACTATAGGAAAGTATGGACATCTTACCTCTGTTATAATATTCACAAGGAGATGCTGAAAGAGAAAAAAACAGGTTGATTATCAGGTAATTCACACATAGACCATAATGATTTCATATTTCTGCTATTATACTTACGGCAGGTGTCAGGGCTTCTCCATTCGACTGAGATACCCTTCCGGCAGCAGGCACGAGCATAAGCTGCCAATGCGGTGCAGTAACAGAGGCAGCTTTCACCCTCTCTGCATGCTTCTGTTTCCTCCACACAAGCCATGTAATAAGGCTCCACATTGACCTGAGATGAAGACAGACATGTCATAAGCATTAAAAGAGTTTCATGATAAAAAATAAAAAAGTTATTTTGGTAAGGAGTTACACATTAGGAACAGTGTTGTGTTTTCAGTACTGTGTTCTTAACCATTTTTATATAACTGCATCTCAGTCCCTCAAGCTAACATTCACTTATCCTAATAACACTTTAGGGTAAAATGGGTTGTTTTTAATCTCTATCTCAAATACAATTATGTTACAGAATACTAACTGATTTCATAGCATTTATATACTGTACATTTATTTTGACTAAGTATTTTTCATAAACTATTACAAGCTGCTGAAATCACTGCAAAGCCAGGAAGCTCTGGGCTCCCTGTTTTTCCAAGCCCCATAGCAGTCACATGGTCTGCTATGGCTATAGTTTTAATAGTGGTAATGTATATTCAACTGGACTTGTTCTATAATGCTTAATGTGCTTAGCCATTCATCCAAGAAGCTCCCTCATTTCTTCTGAGTGCTATGGCTATAGCTGTATGTTTGCGCAGAACCAGGTAAAACTCTCTTCTTAGGTTACATGACATCTGATATTCTGTTCTACAATACAGATTAGTAAAATTCTGAATAGAAAGCAAAATCTATATTATGTACTGTGTAGTCCCTATTTACTTCCATTTTATGCTAACACTCTTTTTTAAGTTAACATTTTGGTTTTGTTCCAGGTACATCAATTTTAGTAAATGCAAACAATTTAGGAAAGGATTACATTATTATGACAAACATCATCCTGTCGGGTAAGAACATCATGTGTGGATTATATGTGATTACATCACTGTGTTATGAGCAATTATATGGGCTTACCATGGACCCTCATCACCTCTGGCATCAGGGGGCCAGTTAGCAGGTAGTACATTTCTAAATAACCTTTGTGTACAATAATCTCTAATATAATCTCCAATAAACTGAAAATATTCAAAAGCAATTTTTACCTCATAAAGGCATTGAGCAAAGTCCTCACTCATGAGAAGGCCGCATCGGTTTTCAACAAACTTCTTTTGATTCTCAGATGGAGGGGGAGGATGGTCCTCCTCAGGGCACTGTGGAAAAGGTTAGTGAAATTAAAGTTGCAGACTTATTGAACAAACATATTAAACATGTATATGACAAGTAAAATGGTACTAAAAAGGTTACCTACCTCACCAATCAGGAAGCGAGAAGCATACTGAGCCATGTTGCTAATTTCAGTCTCAGTTGTTGTAGTTCCATCTGCATCACCGCACATACCTTTAACTTTGCCCTGTATGCCCATAAAATATTAAACATTGGTTTTATATTTAAAAAAAAATGAATAGCTGCCACAAAAAAAAGTCAGTTTATGCAGGGCTAGATATTAAAGTGTATGTAAAGGTAAAACGTTTTTTTTTTTCAGATGCGGATAAAATAGGGAAGTATTAGACCACATACCAAGCTTTATTGTGGTCTGTTTACCTACTGAGGAGATTTACCCCTTGGTTTGCCCTGGTGACCATTGTCATTGAGACCAAAAGTAAGGGGAAATCCTACATTTTATGGTTGTCATGAGAGCAAGAAGTGAATGGAAATAATCCAGTGGGGACAAATGCCCTGTTAACAATTGTCTAAGATGTTCCTCTCACTTGCTGTTGCATCTCCAAGACATGAAGAAAAGGAGTCATCCCCCAGTAGAACATAGACAGCAAAAACAAAAACTTAACAAGGGATTTAATCCTTACCAAATGTATCCAAAACTAAAAAAAGTTTTGGCTACACTTAGGGGGTTATTCACCAAGCTGCCGTAGGCAGTCGAGTGAATAACCCAGCTAAATCAGCTGTACATCGGCAGTTCACTCGCTGCTGTTCACAGGGGTCGAACCGCAGTGAGCTTGGCTATTCTGCTTGACACCTCCGAGGTAGCGAGCAGAATAAAAAAAAAATTTAAACAAAAGTAAAACATTTAAAAAAATGTTAAAAAATAATTTCAAAGGTCACAAGACTCCTGCCATCAAGGTGCTTAAAATTATAAGGCCATAGGTCATTTAGGAAAACTGATTGTATTAAAAAGTAAATATTGGTGCTGTGCATATCAGCCTCTCAAATCATATGCTCTGCAGAAGAAAACCAAGAGCTGCAAGCTGATTAATTGCTGATTACTGCAATTGCATTTCAATAGTTGAGTTCCATAATACATTTACATACAATATTACCCAGGTGTGCAGTTTTTTATCTGAAGCTCCAAATGGGTACCTATAAACTCTATGAGGGTTCATAAGATTTTTGCTTTTAACCTATTGGGATTGTGATCTTTTTGGAGTCCCCGAAAAATGAACCTTTGATAATTCCAACATACATAGGGATGACAATATTTGTCTTAGTAGACATATTCCTTGATGAATTTGAAGGACAAGAATGGACTGTATTGCATTTTGGCTATAAAGTAAGAAAACACAGAGTCATCCATTTTGTCAGTTAGCACGGGTGACAATTTACTATGCCCCTTGTCTAAGTATATCTAATGCTCCTGGAATTTAAAGGTGTATTTATTTGACTAATCACAGTCTCTATTCTGTTTAGCATACAGTAAAATGCACTGTAAAAGAAGAGGTTGTGGCTACTTAGGTGTAATTTTTCTATTTCCTTATGATGTCAGTCTATCAGTTTTGTCTGTACTTTCTGGAACACTTCCTAGACAACATTCCACTAGTCACTCTAAGTCTACTGCTACAATGGGAAAAAGTTACACTTTGCTTTTTGATGTTATCCTGTAACACTATTGCAACAACTTTTTATGTTTATAGCCTATTTTAACCACTTCCCAAAAAATAAAATTGAAGTCAGACCAAAATGTGTACATGTATATTATATAATATACACGACAGCATACTGTAAAAAAACTGTTATATTCCATAGATATTGAGTTGTTTTCAATTTCATAGTGCAGTTTAGAAAACTAATGGAAGAGTTTGATTGCTATGAGGGTGAATGTATAATGTTTTCATTAATTTTCTTAGATATACCATGCAAATAAGTTATCCGATACCAAAGGGGATAGGTAGATGCCAGATATCTGTAGTGTCTGTTTGTTTGAGAGTTAATCGTAACTCCTAAGCCACACCCTCCCCCCGCTGCACCCCACTCCCTGCGGCCCCATTCATCTGCCACAGCTGGCTGGTGAATGCACACAGCGGGCAGTGGGGGGAGCAATAGCCAGACAGCTATTGGCTATTTCAAATTGCAATGGCCAATAGCAGGCTGGCTTTTGCACCCGCCCACTGAGCAGAGGAGTGGACCTGAGAGAGAAAGTTCTCAGATTGCAGCTTTATCAGTCGGCTGACTCACTGAAAACAATTCCTATTTATATGTGACTAATATCTCATCTCAACTTTTTTAGGTAGTTGGGCAGACTGATTGTAGTAAGTAATCTACCCCACCACTAGTGGCTATTCTATTTATTTCTACATTTTATACAATAAAAAATATGTAAGAACAAGCACATATAAATGTGAAAGTCACACCAAACATTGCAAAAACATAACTCAAATATGCTCTCATTGGAAATACACTATACTCTTCCTTGAAGTAGCTATAAAACTCACTCATACCTGAAGTTTGGGCTCAAGCTGAATGATGACATCCAGGTGTTGATCATAGTAAACAGCAAGCCCTTCCAAGAAATGGGCAACCACATAGAATCCAGATCGGTAGGTTCTAAATTCAGGCCTTGAACCCAAATCATGTAGCTAAAGAAAGAATACATTTGGCACACAATTACTGATTAGCATTCTGGAGTCAATGTGGGCCTGAGAGACATGTAAACAGCCTTTAAGTATATTCTTGTTAAAAGGCAACTCCAGCTAAACAGCTAAATACACCACAAACACATACAGTATTTAGGAACTGTTTTACCTTCCTCAGGATTTGCAGTGTAATGAGTTTACTATTGCAGTCAGCATGCCCTGTTGTATGTATGCATGGCGGAGAGTTGGGCTCTTGTACAAACATACTTTTAATTAAGCTCAAGGCAATGCAAAGTGAGCAAAGTAAAGGGGGCCACTACAAAATAATGCATTTGTTCAGCTTTGGAGTGCTGTTACATCCATTTGAATTATTTTAATTTCTGAAGATGTTCTAACAACTCTCAAAGCACTCTCTAAGCTGAAGCAAATGCATTATTTTGTGCCCCTTTGATTCATATTGTAATGCATTTCTCTGCTTTTCAAATGCATTTACATAAGATCTAAGAACACTTTTGAGACTTTTTTTAAGATTTTACACCACTGCCTGTCTTTCATTGGATTGCCAATGTAAATTGCTTCATCAGTGACACCTACTCTGAGCTTTCTCCTTCCTATAAGTTCAACTAAATATCCCCCATTCTTTCCCATGTGTTTACCCAGCAGGAAATCCTACTACAAGCCTGATTTAAACATTCATCTTGTATGAGGGCGTTTAGTAATAGGTAAATGTAAAAGCAGGATAAGGAGCTACCCGTAGTACCCCAGAGCAGTGGTAGCTCCCATATTATTTTTTAACTGTAATGCAAGAAGGCTTTTTGTAGACTTTGCCTTTAAAAAAGATATCCTTCTTGGCAAAAACTTTCTATGACAAAGAATAATAACCCTAGTCAGGTAGTCACTTTGCATCACCAAGAATAGCAGGCAGAGCTTCTCATTCTCGGTCTTCTACCTAATTTTGCCAACAAAAGGGTGTGACGCACACTTGGTTAAAGATTTGTTCCTTCTTATCCACAAAAAAAGGGAACCGGCTACCAGTCACAATAATGGTTGCACCTCTGCATGGCCTGATTGTTGCAACGATGCTCAAATGCATTGCATAGCTTGCTTTTGTTAATCCCTACATGGTGTATGATATGAAAACCAGAAAATCAAGTGTGTACAGCTTGCTTACTAATGAACAATAGGGAAAATGTATTTTCTTATTCTGCATTTTATGCAAAATTTGTATTTTACAGAAGGATTGAGTTTTGCATGGTCAAGAAAATAGTTTAAATATTTTTCATGTCTCATTCCTGTGCAGTTTTGTTACAAACTGGCTGCAGTGAGACAATGCAGACATGACTTATCTAGTATCTAGTTGTAGGGCATCTTAACTTTTTTTCATTATTCCATACAATTATACCCAGGGCCATAACTACAGATCACACGAATGTGATAGGGGTAGACATGTGCACTGGCAAAAAAATTGTTTAGTTTCGTTTTGTTTTGATTCGGATTTTGTGTTATTTCGTTTTTCGGGATTCGGATGTGAAAGTCAATTCGGATTCGAAATTCAGACGAAATTCGCTAGCGGTAGTTCGTTCGAACGGTCGTTTCGTTTTAGTTTCTTATTTGTTTCGTTCATTCATTCGTTCATTGCAGGAAAGTGACATTTGAGGGTGGGAAATGTTTTTCTCCTTCACTTTGTCGCTTTGCTGCAACGAACCAACGAAACGAATAAGAAACTAAATGAAAGGTCGAACGAACTACTGCTAATGAATTTCGGAAATTTGAATTTGTTTGCATTTCGCTATATCTGTAATTCGGAATTCGGATTCTTCCGAATGTCCGAATTTCTGAAAATTCGTCGAATTTCGTTTCGGAACGAAACGAATCGCACATGTCTAGATGGGCCCCCCCCCCCCAAGACTTCTCTCTGACATGTGTAATAATGCCAAAATCCAAAAGACTCCTCTTGTACATCTGAAGTCGTCTTTACACTGTGAACTTTTCAGGGAATTAGAGTTGTCGTCAACTGCAAACACTCCAACCATTAATTTTAAAAGTATTGTATTATGTTCTATGTTTATTTGCCACAACAACCTAATGGGGCCCCCTTCCATCCACATACCTCATCGCAACCACCTGGGATGCTATGGCAATAGTTACACCACTGATTATTCCATACAAATATACCACAGGTTTTGGCTAGTAAAATATCAAAAGATAATTGTATCAACATTTTTGTAAGGATTTTTATCTGACTAAAGGTGTACATACTGTCACAGATTATTTAGCTTTCTCTGCCCCCCTTGATAGACTTCCTCTCACTTCCTGTGAATAACTGTGATAGCGTTATTACGTGGAGTGGAAATCTGAGGAAATCTACAAGCAAATCACATCGAAGAATTAAAGCTGATGACACAAGGACATGAAGTGAGGGAAAGCTTACCAAATGGCAAACAATTAGCAGTGACATTTATCAGAAGTTCCCCCATATTTTGGATGAAAATATAGAGGAATGCAGAGTAGAAGTCATGAGCTCAAAATTGCTGCAAAAACCAAATAATTTATATGAAACTAAATTCTGCTACACTAGATAGAATTTGATAAATAACTTTTAATCGCTTTAAATATCCCAGTCCCCAAACAGCCATGCCTCTTGTTGGCTCAACACCTACCACTATAGGATCAGAGTCACTGAGCAGCACTGTAGTTCCTTCAAATTTGATGGTAATGATCTTCCTGATCAAAGCTCCACCTAGATCCTCATTAGGGGTATTTTGCATGACAACACTGAATGATGGGCTTTCACCTGGCAAAGACTAAGAAAGAAAATGAAATAGTATACATTAAATACTTTATGTATGTTGTTTGTTATACATTTGTCATATTCTTACAGTATTCAAAACTTAAAAATATCAAACTTTTGAACAGGTTTGTCAAACACAATTGTCTTGATGGCACGAGAACAAATAAAAAAATACCATATCAGTTATCATATAATCTGAAAAACTAAAGTAGGAAGTACGTTATTTTAGATTTAGGCTGGGTTCGCACCTAGGCGATTTATCGTGTGGATTTTGCACAAGACAGATATTTGCATTCAAGTCTATGGAAGCTGTTCACACCTTTGTGGTTTTTAAGCGCGGTAGAAATCGCCTGCTGAGCAAAAGGGTGAAGGAGCTATTTTCAGACAGTTGTCACACGATTTGGGTTCCATAGACATCTCTATGCATTGAAAATCGTGCGACAACCACGCAGTTTTCAAAGCAAAATTGTGCAAACAAAAATGCATGACAACCATACAAAAACAGCTCACCAGCTGAATTGCCTAGGTATGAACCTAGCCTAAGTGATATTTCAAAAGAACTGCAGTCAACATGTGCCTGAATTTTGTTTTGTTTTGGGCATAATAGGAAAATGTATTTTCTGGCCTGCTAGATTTTTAACAACAGGAGAAGAACCTCTAAAAGGAGCATGTAAAACATTAAAATAACAGGTGAATACAAAGACATGAATACTAATGAAGTGTGGGTGCTAACATTGCAGACATATCTAAAAGTACTTCTTTCCTGACTGTCATTTTGGTCCACAGAATTGAGTACTTTCTAAATGACTGAGCTGGAGCTCACTAGAGTTACCTTTATATAATAAAAGTTTACTGATTTTGTTCCTTGATGAAATTATCTGTTACAATTTGGGACTGTATAAAAAAATGTTTTTTAGAATCAATTCTGGTTTACATAAACATTTCTTGCTTCCTCTCTTCAACTAACCTCAACCAGCAAAATTGCACATTTCCTTGTCGAAAAAGTCTTCCAGGCTCCATCAAACAGGAAGAATTGGGATCCGCCATAAGTGTTACACACTTTGTTACATGGGTTGTTGGTACACACAAACTTGCCATTTTCACACATGCTGAAAAGAAATTAAAACATAAAATAGATATTTCAGTTACTTTGCTTTTATTTTTTGCAACTTTGCTTAATTATATCACATGGACTTTAACATCTACATTGTCTAACAGATTGCTGTAGCTTGTCCTTAAACCTACTCCTGTACTTGTATAATACTTAGTAAATGTATGTTCTGTGAAAAAAGACGAATAGGGAATATTTGCATTTTGCAGAGGTCTGAGACCTCTGCCAAAAAAAGTAATCTGGAAATAATGGTGGTCATAAGTAGTTTCACTTGGTACTGCTATCTAGTGTTATTTTACATTTTTATTATGGTATTAATTTAGATTATGGTCAGTCACAATTACATCATTGTTTTCTTACAGTGGTGCCAAGGATGGAAAGACTTTTCACTGAGAACATTGAGTGATGAGAAATCTGCTGTTCCTTGATTCATTTACAAAATTGCTGGGATTCTCTATGTTCCTCTCATTCAAGAAACAATTGTGGAAGATGCATTGCAATAGTTGCTCTACATAGATTTCCCAGCATGTGATAATGAGAACATCTCTCACTAGAAAGTCAGCATTCACTCTCTAATTTGACCTTTGCACATTAGCTATCCTTATCACAAGCTGTACCTGAGTCTCCCTCACTGTTTACATTTTTTCTCACTTGGGTATGTCTATATGGAGAGAGGCAAAATAACTGCTCCGGACTATTGCCATCAACTAAAGTGTTAGCTTACCATGTGTTACAGTCACGTGCCAGTGTTTCACCAGGAGTGTACACATCATCACCATGCAGACAAGGGCACTCATTTAGTGGTACACAATTTCCATCGCTGCTTCTCAATAGACTAGGAGGTAATGCAGCATGAGTTAGAACACAGAATGTATGATATACAGTAAAGTTGTGTTGTTACAGATCAGGAACACCTTAAATTTACAAAATGCCTACCCAGTTTTGCAGATACATCCTGGTTGGCAGTCAAGAGTGCAGATTTGATCCAGCACTGCCAGGTTCTGACAAGCTGGTTCACATGACTTGCCAAAACCCACCAAACAGTCTGAGTATGTTTCATTATTAGAGCAAGTCTCCACCTCTGCCAATAAAAGAAAGCAAATCCGTTATAATCCTTGCAGTCAAAGATAACCAGCAATATTCTTACAATGGCCTTTTTATTCAAAAATTGGAAGAAAGAACAAAAAGCTAACATTACACATAGTGACCAGCAAGGTCTAATCTTTAATTGTGCAATTTGCTCTGGGACATGTATAAATTTACCTTTTCAGAGTTTTTATGCCCAGGACTATAAAAACTTCATAATCAATTTGTTTTACAGTATGTAGACTTATGTATGCAGCTATCCATTCAGTATATGAATCCCATCAGCAACAGGCTCTGTTTTGTGCACCTTAACCAAATCTGCACTGACATTACGTATATGAATCATTTACTCTTAGCAATGCTACATCTTCTGTGCACAAGTGGGTGAGTAATAATCAAAAACCAGATCAATAGAACAAAACAGGACATGTCCTGTCAAATTCCTTCACCTTGTGATTAGTGCTGGCATATAATGTGCACAGCAGGCACACAACACGGGGTTATTAAATCACCTTAGCACACACAACCTGCTGATTGGACAATAAAGAAGCAGCAACACACTGATAAGTCCTTCTTCCAGCCAGCACGTTTCCTGTCAGCATATGTACATGAAGTAGAGCTTGCTAGGCTAAGTTAGTGCTGGCCCTCCCTCTCCTAGTCTAGGTGCTGCTGTGCAGTACATGACAGGAAGCTCATTTCAAGACAGATTCAGGTACTTATGCTAGTTGTATTTAAAAATAAATTCTTTTAAATGACTGCACAACTGTAGTAGGCAAAAGTGAGTGAAATGCTTTTTACAGGGATGGTAGTATTGCTTTCATAGTAGGGTTCTATCACATTGGAACATGAGTAACTTACCAGGAGCCGGGGGCTGTTCAGTTTCCCCACACTGTATTACTCTATCACAGGGGCTGAAAGACAACAAGATGATTTATGTGATGTTCACTTTGCAAGGGAATTTTCACTTCACAAAGGAATTTTCCCTTAGCTTAGTAAATGTGGTAAAAGTTTCACATGGCAAAAATACCCAATTGCGTACAAGGAAAATAAAATGTTTTGCTTGCACATGCTTGGATGATAGAAGTCATCAGAGCTTCACCTATTTCACTAATCTAAGGGAAAATTTCCTTGCAAAGTGAACATAGTATTTGCCTTTAGTAAATCAATTCATATGCTATATAAAATAAAACGTTCCATTGACATATACCTGAATATTTGTAAAGCAATTATTCTAACCAGACTGAAGATAGCAGTTTTGAATTGTTGATAAAGGTTATTTTCTTGGTAGAAAAATATTTACAAATGAGCAGACTCTCCATGTAAAACTGAGAGAGTTAGATACTGGAGGCGTATTTTAAAATGTAAGTTCTCTAGTTACGTAGATTCATCAAGACGATCTTACCAGGTTTGTCCGTTGGGCTGAGTGATGATCTCTCCTAACTCGTACACATGGTTTTTTATGTAGCAAGGGCATTCATCTCTAAAAAAAAAACATTAAAAAAATAAATTTTTACCAAAAAGGGAAGTAGGAGACCCCATTTAATTACGCTCATAGTAACTAACACCTAGTTTTCAGGTGTCCATCTTTGCATCAGATGGTTGTAAATAGTCCCCCACCTCCATGAGAGTGTCACATCAGGCATGGGACAGCACAGAAGTTGCCTTTGCAGGTGCAAAGCACACCTACATTTTACCCATCACAGGGAAGCATCCTACCAATTTTTCACATTTGTTGCCAACAAGGACTAATATCGAAGTTGCATGTATGTGTCTGAATGACAGACTGTTTCCTATTTTCTCTCTGGTCTGCATACCAACATCTGAAACCTGTTAAAGTGACATTACACTAGTAGTTAAATCTTCAAGTACCATAACTATTAACAATACTGTACCTTATTTGTGATCACTCAGCTGTAGATACTCAAATAATCTCTAAATATGTGCTGACTAGTGATGGACTCGATGTTCGAGCCGAGCATGAGTTTGATTCGAACATCGGCAGTTTGCGTGTTTGGCGAACACACAAACTGTTAGGGTGTTCGGCGGGCTGTTAGCCCGCCAAGCACCCCGTACCAGGCACTGTGCCTTGTGAGCCCTGATTCGCTAAAGCCTTGCGCCTGACCGCAGGTCAGGCGCAAGACTTTGCCCAATCAGGGCCCAGAGAACTGTGAGAGCCATGATGGGGCAAAGTCATGATGACTCTGTCCAATCATGGCTCACCTGTTACAACTGTTTATAAGTTGCCAGCATCTGTCAACATGCCATTCTGCGGTGGGTGTTTATCACAGCGATGGGACGACGGTCGTCCTTTTTTTAATTATTATTTCTATTTATTTTGTATTGTTTTATTTTGTCAAGTCGTCGTCATGGACAACGCTGGATGTCATGATTGATGCTGGATTACATCGGTGGATTCATATTTTTTTTTAAATAAAAGACTTTTCAAAAACATGTCTTTTGTTTGTTTTTTTTTAATTAAGGATTTTTTCAAAAGTGTGGCCTCTTTTTTGAAATCTTTGTACAAGTACCCCTTACTCAGTCACAAGGTGGGACCACATCTGAGTGCCCCTTTATTGAAGGGGTACCCTGATGTGAAGCCCCCTCTCCGCACCCCAAAACCAATGCCCCAGGGCTTGTGGTGAAGAGGCCCTTGTCCCCATCGGCACGGGGACAAGGTGCTTTTCCAGGGGCGACCCTGGAAAACCACCCTCCCAGTGCCAGGGCATGTGGCCTGGTATGCGAGGGAGGGGTGGGGCGCTCACTCACTCGCCCCCCCCCCCTTTCCTCCCCTGCCAGGCCTGTGCTCGGATCAAGGGTTTGGTATGGAATTTTAAGGGGGACCCCATGTTCTCCCCCCCCTCCTTAAAATTCCCAACAGACCCTAATGGCCTGGTATGACTTTAAGGGGGAACCCCACTTTTTTATTAGTTTTTTTTACATGGGGTCCCTCCTAAAATCCCTACAAGACCTTAAAGGTCTAGTATGACTTTGGGGAGAACCCCACACATTTTTTTAATGGGGTCCCTCCTAACATTCCTACCAGACCTGCTGGGTCTTGTATTGTTTGGGAGGGGGAACCGCACGCTTTTAAAAGAAAAGAAAAAGTCGTGTTTTTTTTCTTTAGAAATGTCAGTTTTGCTGCAGCAGGTTCTAAACATCACACAGATTCGCCACTTTACAAGCAGTTTAAGGGGACCCACCAGGCATGATATTGAAATAAATTTTTCATGTTTATTGTTACCCTCTAAATGATGCTAAAATCACAGCTCTTTTAAAAACTGTATTTAAAAAAAAAGTTTTATTGATTCCTGTCCCCATAAACTTTTTATGTCCAATAAATTGCATATAAGGCTTCAAAATGGTGACATTTGATTTTCAAAGTTCTACCCCCATAGACTTGCATTGAGTTTGAATTCAAACTTTTCCTATGTTTGAAACTTCGAATTCAAACCGAATACATTGGTGTTCGGCCCATCACTAGTGCTGACACTAATGAGCCATGCTAAAGTGCTAAAGTGCCACAAATAAATATAGGGATGCACCGATATAGTTGACATAATGTCGAAAGTGCCATTTTCTGGCTGATACAGTGGTGCAACCGTTCTTTCTCTCCTCACTGCTGGACGCTGCTCTGTGTCCCAGCGGGGAGGAGAGAAACTGTCACAGGTGGCCTAGCGCTGCGGGACGAGAGCGCTGTGAGCGCCTCACACCGCTCAGCCTCTTGTCACAGAGCAGAGGAAAGCAGTGTGGGCAGAGACAGCCAGCGCTGTGACAGGAGGCTGAGCTCTCCTCCAGCACCGCTCACTCAGCCTCCTGTGACAGCTGTCAGGATGGAGAGCGAGGTACAAACACTCACCGATCAGTGATCGCTGAGTGTTTGTAAATAAT
Source organism: Nanorana parkeri (assembly GCF_000935625.1). Taxonomy (NCBI): domain Eukaryota; kingdom Metazoa; phylum Chordata; class Amphibia; order Anura; family Dicroglossidae; genus Nanorana; species Nanorana parkeri. The sequence goes on along the minus strand of NW_017308206.1, from coordinate 160,819 downwards.
TGAGGACATAGCATGGTTACTATATCCTCAATTATGAATGAATGGGAAGTGATCTACATCACCTCCTGTTCATTCATAGCTGTGGTTATAGTAAGCACACTATGTTCTCATAAACCCTTTTGGAAGGTCAGTCTACCATATCAGTAACCAGCAATGACATAAACAAAAAAGCGCATAAAGGGACTGACTACATAGTATAGAGAGTCCAAGGGTCAACTAGAGATCGGGACTGACAAATTGGATATTAGTAGAAAAATATTTTATTCATATAAATAATGACCACAGCCAACACCTTATTAACAAACCATTAAAAACAGTGAAAGACAATACTGACTGAAATTCAAGTAGTTATTTCATCGGATATATAAACCCTATTATTATGCACATACACATCAAGACCACAAGAACCAGCTTTCAATAAAGGATGATATATGTTCCGGATGGAGGGGGTTAACCCTGTATACACTGGGTATCACATTGGTTTAGAAGCATATATCTAGAACGCACAGGATGCCACCTAATTGCGTCTGTATATGCTTTAGTTCGGCAATAAATTGCTAGATAGTAGCTCCTTAGGTAGGTGGATTCCCGTGATGCGGGAGTTAGACACTTAGTAGTTCGAAACTAAATATATTGTTTTCAAACTATCAATGGACTTCTTTTGAACTCAATGTCCCAGATCAAGGTATTTTTTTCCCTTTCCTCCCCTTCGGGGCGAGTTCAACAGGTGCTAACGGTGGCTAGTATATGGACTTAATTATGGATAGTAGCACCTATATTGGTGTGAGTGAAACATCGCATAAAAGTCTTCCCCTCAATGATAGACCGGGGGGGTTTTGATTTCAATATGTGGGAATACCCAATTCCATTATTTCATACAGAGTAGATTTGACAATCCTACTCACATTGATTTAGTCTGTGTGGGTATATCCTCTTTGGATCCTTCCGATGCTCGGCATGTTCGGCCGACCCGAAGTGCAGAAGGAGTTCGACTCAGCTGATCCAACATCTGGATCGGCTGAGCCGAACCTCCGGCAGGCTACTCGCTGCTGTTCGGCCTATTCTCATATGGGGCCGAACAGCAGTGAGTGAATAGCCGAATGCCGCCGAGCGGCATTCAGCTCAGCTATTCTGCTCGGTACCTCCGTGGTACCGAGCAAAATAGAAAACCAGTTTAAAAAAGTAAAAAAAAAAAAGAAAATGATTGGACGGAGCTAGTAGTGACAGCTAGCTCCACCCAACTGTTTTCTATTGGTCGGGACAAGCTGTCATTACAATGACAGATCAGCCTCCCCTGGTTTTACCAAGTAACCAGGGGACGCTGAACTGTCAGTACCATGAGAGCTCAGCAGAGTTGGCTTTCATATCACCTCCGGCTCTGCTAAGCTCTCATTGTGATGCAGGGGGGAGAGAGCACCCCCCTGAAATTATGGCAGTTAGCAGAGGAAGCAATAGCTTCTTTGCTATCTGCCATTTTTTTTTTAGTATTCTGACAGCTGATGTCATCAGAATAAAAAATAAAATTAAATAAATAAATAAATTCAGCAAAGGAATGTATAGCTAGATTCCTATTGGCTATTTCAATTTGCAATATCCAATAGCAAGCTGGCTATTGCACCTGCCCTCTGCTGCTGTCAATCACTATAAGAGGACCAGATGGAGAACTTCAGGTCCCCTCTGCTGATTGACAGCAGCAGTGTGCAGGTGCAATAGCTAGTTTGTTATTGGTTATTGCAAAGTGAAATAGCCAATAGGAATGTAGTTATGCATTCCTATGCCGTTTTTTTTCTGTCTAACGGCAGCCGGCGGCTCCGATGTCAGAAGAAAAAAAACAAAAAAACAACAGAGCAGGGAAAGAGGGGTCCTGGGGCCGAAGTTAGCCGAATGATCAGCTGAAGCTACGTGCATGTTCGGCCGACCCGAAGTGCAGAAGGAGTTCGACTCAGCTGATCCAACATCTGGATCGGCTGAGCCGAACCTCCGGCAGGCTACTCGCTGCTGTTCGGCCTATTCTCATATGGGGCCGAACAGCAGTGAGTGAATAGCCGAATGCCGCCGAGCGGCATTCAGCTCAGCTATTCTGCTCGGTACCTCCGTGGTACCGAGCAAAATAGAAAACCAGTTTAAAAAAGTAAAAAAAAAAAAGAAAATGATTGGACGGAGCTAGTAGTGACAGCTAGCTCCACCCAACTGTTTTCTATTGGTCGGGACAAGCTGTCATTACAATGACAGATCAGCCTCCCCTGGTTTTACCAAGTAACCAGGGGACGCTGAACTGTCAGTACCATGAGAGCTCAGCAGAGTTGGCTTTCATATCACCTCCGGCTCTGCTAAGCTCTCATTGTGATGCAGGGGGGAGAGAGCACCCCCCTGAAATTATGGCAGTTAGCAGAGGAAGCAATAGCTTCTTTGCTATCTGCCATTTTTTTTTTAGTATTCTGACAGCTGATGTCATCAGAATAAAAAATAAAATTAAATAAATAAATAAATTCAGCAAAGGAATGTATAGCTAGATTCCTATTGGCTATTTCAATTTGCAATATCCAATAGCAAGCTGGCTATTGCACCTGCCCTCTGCTGCTGTCAATCACTATAAGAGGACCAGATGGAGAACTTCAGGTCCCCTCTGCTGATTGACAGCAGCAGTGTGCAGGTGCAATAGCTAGTTTGTTATTGGTTATTGCAAAGTGAAATAGCCAATAGGAATGTAGTTATGCATTCCTATGCCGTTTTTTTTCTGTCTAACGGCAGCCGGCGGCTCCGATGTCAGAAGAAAAAAAACAAAAAAACAACAGAGCAGGGAAAGAGGGGTCCTGGGGCCGAAGTTAGCCGAATGATCAGCTGAAGCTACGGCTAGATCCTTCGGCAGCTTTGTGAATAGACCCCATAGAGTATAATTGTATAGCTTAGCATATGAATGAAATTGTAAACGCTCAGTAAATCACAAGAAAAAAGTAGCAAATGAGAAAATCTCCATAACTTTACATTCTTGCAATGTTCCAGTGACCAGTAAAAATATATGACCAAAAAGTACACATTTGTGAAACCTAACTAAATCCCTTTGTAAAACTTGCATCCACCTAACATTTATGAACAAAAAAATGAGAACATAATCCTTCAAAGAAAATCAGTGTTAACATTAAATATGAAACTGCCATTTCTGATGTCTACATCTACAAATGCTAGTTGCCTGGCTGCTATGCTGAACCAATTGTTTCAATGTTTCCTGAGTCAGCGACCAAGAAAAGTATACAGATCCAGAGCTCTGACTTAATTTGATGCAGACTTATGTTGAGAAGGGAATTTTAAACATATTGGAATAAGAGACAGCCAGGGGCTAAGCACTATCATGTGGAGACCACAGGTCCACTTAAAAAATATTGGAAATAATTCAAAAACAACATGAATGATAATGGGTATCTGCTTACCCCTTTACACATTTATTTTTAGAGGCATCATAGTAGAGGTCGGAAGGGCAGATACAGGCTTCGTTCAGAGGGACTGATGATGTAATCTTCTGGAGCTTAATTGAAGACATTTCTGAACAGTCTTGTTGAGAGAAATTTTCATCGGTAATGAAGGTCACATCACCTTCGCACACTGGAGCTGAAACATGAATAAAGACATTTACCTGAAAAAGCTGGTAAAGTTGTAACTGAAATAACAAAATGTTAATAAAACCCACATCAAACACATAGACAATGCAGCAAACTCCATTGTACTAGTATGGAACCCAGGATGCTAACACTGCAAGATAGGAGTGCTACCCACTGAGACACTTTAATAGCATATGACAGGTATGTGGCTCTCACAGTGCCATTTATTTCTATCCTTTGATCCGTCAATTTAAAGTTTGCAAGCAAGAATGCCAAGTAAAAATAGAGGGTTTTTAAAGTTATTACTAAAGCAGAAAATAAAAAAAACAAACCAGGAATAATATCATTATTAAAAAAAAGCTTCTTAACAAAACATTCTATAACATTGCTAGTACTGTAAGCCAGGTGCATGTGCTAAAAACTCCCTTTTGGGGCTGGTTGCAGTGCTATAGCCCTGTATATTCCTGTTAAGGAAAAGTCTGGGAAGACTAAAAATAGCATGGTCACAAGATATGACATTGCACATCAAGTCAAATCACCATGGTGGAAAGTTGACCTTAGGTAAAACAAATTACAAATCCAACTTCTGGCAGGAGTATGAGGAACTATAGGCCAAATCTGTTTCAATGAGTTAGGATTTGATATTTAAGTTTGATATTAAATGACTCAAGACGACATCAAGAATGCAGACAGCTAGACACCTGCTTACTTTGGTGGCATGAATTTTATGATTACACAATTAATAATCAGGGCCGGCCTTTGGGGTGTGTGAGCTGTCCAGCCGCACAGGGCGCCAGGGCATTATTGATGCCAGGCGGCCGACACAGCTTCTAGTCGCTATGACACTAGCTGCACTCTTGGCCGGGTTCCCCACAAGGCCACCGAGGCCATGGCCTCGAGGCGGGAGGGAGTAGGGGGGCAGCATAGCCTGCAGCTTCTCCTCGGCTCCCCACTGTTCTCCCCGCCTGTATGGGCATAGGCAGTGGGCCTGTATGGGCAGAGGCAGTGGGGATCCGAGGAGAAATGGAGTGCTGAAACCGGCGGGAGGGTGGAGGAGGGAGTAGTGTCATTAGGATGGATGAGCGGGGAAAAGAATGCCGAGCTTCCAGCTGTCAAATCCAGGATGGCCGAGCAGCTCCTGTCACTTTCAGGATGGCCGAGCAGAGGATCGGTAAATATGTGTAATATTTACCAATCCCAAAAACAACACTTCCTCACTTACATCACTTCCTGTTCATTCATGAGTTTCTGAATAGGTAGAAGCAGCTCAGTACAGAGGCTTCTATCTATTCATAACTGGTTTATAGTAAATATTTACTATCTCCAGTTTGTGAATGAATAGGAAGCCTCTGTACTGAGTGCTTTCTATTCGTTCATAACAGGGGCTGCAGAAAAATAAATTGTGTCCACAATTTCTTTTTCTATTTCAAAAGGGAAATTTCAGGGGTCTGTTTGCCTCCCAACAGTTACAAAAAAATTTACCTCCTTGGCGGTATTCCGAGTGTAGCTCGGGGTTACTTTTCCATACCCTGAGCTACACTCGGGAATATCCCACATTATTTACTTACCTTGTCCCTCGAGCCGTGCGGTGTCCTCCGGCCGGCGCCGGCATCTGTCTTCCGGGTTCCGTCCATTGCGAGCTGACGCGTCGCATGGGGGCGGAACCGGCGAGAAATTCGAAAAAAACCCCGGAAAAAACGAAGAAATGAAATAACGAAAAAAATTGTGCCGAAAAAATTACGAAAATCAAAATAATCATACCGCCATGGAGGTTAAATAATAATAATAATAAGAAGAAATAAATAAAATAATAATAAAAAGCAACCCCCCACCACCACCCACACACACACTAGTGTGCACCATGCACTTTGTTTTAGTGAACAGTATGCACTATTTAACATGTAGTCTAGGTTTTGTGTTCTGTTTTTACTTTTTTAGATGCACTTACTTGAAAAAAATGGTCTGCATGACATCCTGACACTTTTTTTTTTATAGACTGTCTCTTAGTTTGACATTTATTGTTTACCACCTGTTTTCCTACTGTTGTTCTATTTAATGAGAATACTTATATTGTGCTTAGAAGTTTGATACCTTTGAATAAAAGTTTTATTTTTATCATACTTTTTTATCTGAAGGTATTCAGGTTCGATGGTGGCCAATTAATTACTTATTCTGACAGTATTCTAACAAAATAATTTTGCAAACTTCAGATGAAGCCACACCCTTATCCAAAGTAAATAAAATATAAAGATCAATTCCAAACACTTACTGCATGTATCAAATGTAGAGCTAACAGAGACAAAAATTCCTGCACGGGCACAGCGATAGGCATAGTCTGCCATGGCAGAACAAAATCCAATAGATCCACCATAGTATGCACTGTGAGAGCAAGAGATCTTGTAGCTGTGAGTGTCAATTAGAAGGCCACAGTCTTCAAAGATGGAACTATCCAGGGCTGCAGAGCATTCCAGATCAGCCTGCACTTTGTTATCTGTAAGATAAAAAGAAAATAAGATTAGATTATTTTCTAATCAATGTAGACATGATCAATGTACCTATTAATAAACATGAAATAAATATGATTTAGAATATTGTGAGTAAACTAGATTACATTAAGAATATACCAATTCTATGTTGGTTATGAACTAGGGCTTCTACAGCCTTGATAAATAATTTGTCATTTGAAAGTATGCTGCAAGTATACTAATAAAGTGGCTTTACAATAAAATTATAGATCGAATGTACACAAACGAGGATATTTGGAGGCCTCATAGCTATTTAACAATTTACTTCCCCCAGGAACAAAGTTTTGCTAGTCTTATAATTACCTCTGTCTTCTTGCAATCTTTCACTTTCTGAACACTGGAATTGTGTCTTCCAAGATTTGCTGAACAAGCCGGATACAGTTTCAGTCATATCATTTGAGCTCCTGTGTTTGATGAACATATCATTCATTAGTAAAATAAATATAGTAGCATAAAATGCAACATACTGCATACAGCTAAAGATGTAGTTACTGAAACAATAAGCATGACAAACCTGAAACTACAGCCAGATTCATATTGTATAGTACATGTTCTATTTATACACATTTAATCCCTGTCTCTGCATAATATATGGCAACATCATTTTGTTTTAAACTAATGTTTCAAAGCTGTTTCAAATCAGTTTGTTTCCGTATACAATCTCTGTTTTACAAATAAACATTTAATATAGGGTACTCCCATAACATTGAATTCACAGAGCACCATAAACTTTCTAATGAAAGAGCATAGCAAACGTTGTCTGAAGAAAAATAGGTTGGAGGGGTTCAGAATTGGGGCAAGGAGTCCCTACAAATGTGAAAAGTAGCCTGGAGCTATATCTGCTGGCTGAATGTAGAAACACAAAAATAGAATAAAGAAAGAAAGAACATATACACAAAATCACTTTAGATTCCCATTAACTCAATGGGGTTGATTTACTAACCTTATAAACACAACACGAACATGTATACACCTCTGTAGTGTGTTCCCTCCCAGCATGATCTATGGGTGGAATCTAAACACCTTTGTAGTGTGTACACACCCAGCAGGTGTGTTGTGCAAAGCCAAGCATGAATTGCAAGGTGATGTTGTGTAAATTAGCTCTATGTTGTGTTGCTTGCGTTGATGAATGCAGGAATGTAAATGCATGAGCTAACCATTTTTGTCTAAACTGTGAAGCAGCATTATATATGCATCATGTGCATGATTTTTCCTTATATGGCATTAGTGGAAATATGCTTTTAGAGACTTTTTGGTTGATAAATACGTTTTGCTTTGTGAAAATCACACGCACCTGGTGCGTGCGTGTGTTTAGGTTAGTAAATCACCCCCAATGTCTCCTAATCAAATCTGAAATATGAGCTTTCAGTGGTCAGCCTTCAATAAGTTAGTCCTATCTAAACCTGACATATAACCTTGTAGTAAAAATGTGGAAAATTCCAGTCCTGCACATGAGGAAATGCCAATGTTCCAGTTGTTGTGTTATTTTATGTAATATTATGGAGAATGCAAGAAAAAAAGTAATACAAACTCTGTTGTAGCAGACTCTATGGAGGGCAGGAATATGGCCACAAACTATGGAGTAATCTACTGGACTTAAGCATAAATTAAATATCACAAATAGGCAGACTGACCAAAGCTTTTCAGCTGAAATCATAGCAAACAGTATTGATGTTCAAGCTTGGCGTCTCTTGTAATAATAAAAATATATTATTTTTACCTGTAGTCATCATTACGATTATCATTGTAGGTCCCACACAAGCCACTGGTTGTATCTTTGTAGCTGGCATCAAGTATAACATAAAGCCGGCTGCTGGCAAAGGCATACTGCAACTTAAATTCATGGCTGACCACATCCAGGAAGACTGAAGAACTTCTTAAGACAGTAATGGTGTCTAAGTGGAATTGTAAATACAGCGTGAATGAAAATAACTTTTTGTTAATTTAGAAATTGTGTTCATATTGTTCAATTTAATGCAAGATTAGAAATAAGAATAAGATTAGAAATCATTGCTTTTTGAGGTGGATATTACTGTCATAGGATGTTTTTTTAAAAGATTGTTAGGGAAAGTTAAAGTGTAAAGCCAAACTTTTTTGGTTTTTACTTCTGGACACTGTGTGGAAGGGTTAGGGTGTAGCCGTATTATGCTTCTCAGGTTTTTATTGCTGTCTGTGTCATTGTTGGAATGATTCACCTTCTCAATTGTCACCAACACAAAAAGTAATGGGAAATCCAAAACTGAAGAGTTGTCACCAGAGCAATAGGGTAGGAAAAAGCTTCCGATGGAGAAACCTATTTTGTTCACAACTGTCTAAGAGGGCAAGTTTCTTAAAATTTTTGAAATTTCCGCTCATTGCCAATTGTGTCCCCAGAACAGGAAGCTAATGGGACATACTTGTAGATAGAAAACAATAAATAAACAGGGGTTTTAAGTTTTAACCTTTCTCTACACTATCCAAAACAAAAACGTTTTTGTTTACATTTTAATGTTCCAATACCTGGACAGCCCCCTGGCTTCTTTCCAATGAAGCCATATTTTTTGAAATTTTTTGTCATGCACAGTACTTCCTCCATATGAACACAATGTCACTTAGTTGTCCTGGTATGGCCACAGTGTTAGGATGGCATTATACCTCATATGATGATATCTTCCAAGCCTATATTGTTTTTAGAAGCTAAAATAATCAGAATATTTGATCCTTGATGGCCTTTTTGAGGTTCTATACAGCCAGCTTCCCATACCAAAAAGGATAACAAGGTCTCAGGCCATTATTGCAATTGCAGCACTACAGCAAGACTGAAACATATGCCCAGGTTACTGATTGGGCAATGAAGGAGTAGCAGCACATGGATGAGGTCATGCCTCTACTCTCGCCTCCTATGAGAATCATAATTACAAATACATGTGCACTGCTGCAGGGTCTGTTTGGCTGCTAGTGCTGATCATCTTTCTTCCAGTTTAAGTGCTGCTGCTTTTATAAATATCTAGCTACAATAATGTGTGTGTATGTTTTATATCTGCCTGGAGGTCAGATTCTGAATAACTGAATAACTCTTGTGTTTCTTTCTGAGAAATAATTAATGTATGTAACATACCTAGAACAGAATATGGAAGATACGACTTCTCTCCTGCCACAAGAATGCTTCCATCTGACTGCAGCCTAATATTTGCCTTTGATGGAATGTAAATATCTACAGATTCAATACAAACTGCATCCTGATCCTACAAGAGAAGAACAAAGTTCATCAACATGAAATTCACTTGAACGGAGATGTGTTTTAAGCCATTAGTAGGGTTACGTGCCTTCACACCAGTCTCCAGCTCGGAACATATTTTATTGTTCAGGGTGATAGTGTAGTCTTTGGCTTTGACCAAAATATAGCTGCAAGTTCCAGGACTCTCATATAATGTGCCGTCAAATGTGCGAATCATCTGATATGCAGTCACAGAACAGATGCCTGAAAAATAGAAAGCCCAGAACATTATAGCCATTACATTACTTAATTCACAGCAAGTTAATTTTAAGGCAGTCTTCAATTAAATATGTTCAATAAACTATATTAAATAATTGCATTAAATGTTAAGATACATTTTAGGGCCATCTACTAGATTAATTAACTCAACTACAGGTTAATCATTTCACTGCCTGCACTTATCCAGTAAAACCATTTGTACCACATATATACAAAATTTCTACATACGTTAAACTGGTACTGATAACCCTAATAACATAGTTATACCAAAACTAAATATTTTAGTAAAGCAAACCCTATTTTTAGGCTTAACACCTGTGTTGGAGCTCATGTCCGTCAGAATTCTAGGAAGCATATATATAAACTGCAATTCACCAAACATTCACTGCATGTGAATTCATCACTGCAATTTTAAATATCTGTACACCTGCAATGAATGTATTGTGCATGTCACATTCACTGCTTAAAAAAAATATATTTATACAGTACTATGGTCTATTAGCTCTGGCTGTAGAGCCACGGTCCCATCTTCATCTCCCTCTTCTCCTGGCCAATAACAAAATGGAGCCTGAAGTAATCTTTTTTTGTGATTACAATAATGATTCTTTTCTGAAAACTAAAAATGAGAATACAGCACATAAAGTATTACCTGAACAGCTCACATTTTTCACACAGGTCAGCGATCCATCATTGCATTCACTAAAAGACAAAAGGCAGTCATTGATGTGAGGATATCCCTAATGTGGTTAATAGTTTTAAATTAAAAAATATTATTAGCTGTAATTTCTTATTTCTATTCTATTCTGTTCTATTCTATTCCGCTCTTTTCTGTTCTATTCTTATTTCTCACATTATGGTATGAAATGTAAAGTGTAAATTCAAAGGCTCTAAAGCTTATTGTACAGTATGAGTTACGTTTCATAGTTACATAGTTACATACATAGTTAGTAAGGCCCGCATATACCAGATCGCGTGGCACATTAGTGCCAGCTTTCCGGTCCAGTGCGATCTGCAAAAATGCTACAAGCACTATTTTTGCAGATTGCACTGGATCAGAATGCAGGTACTGATGTGCCACGTGTTTGGGCGCAGGCGATCGCAATGCGGGCGGGGGGGCCATTGACTTCAATGCACTACCACGTTCCCTCTCACCTATGAACGCAGGGAGCTAGCCGGGTTGCGATACAGTGCGTACCAGAGGCTGACCACTCTGGAACGCACTGTTTGTGGTGGGAACCATCCCTAAAACAGAACACTTTAGATGCATTTAAAATACCCTGTTAGGGACACTGCCCCTCCCACTACACAAATCTCACCCAGTGGCTTCCTCCTATTTTCCCACATTATTATGCTGCCAGTGACGTATGCAGAATATTAAATGTGGTAGCTGGGACATGTGAAATAAACTAAGACTGCAGCCTGCTAGCAGGCATCATTAGGGTAAATAAGCTTGCCTTGTCTCCAAGAAGGTAATAATTGGTGCCTGAGCAGCCCAAGCAGGAGCTGGGCTGATCCAGTATAGTTATGATGCGATACTTGATGTGTCTGCTAGGTGACTGTGCTTTGTTTTATACATTGCAAGCTTATTTTACTCTCTAAAAAGCTGTTTTCATGACTTTCACTAAACATTTTCTGCAGGTTAATCAATCACTGCCATTTAAAATATATACACCAGAAAGGATTCACCTGCAGTAACTATTTGGTGAATAGTGCATTCACTTGTTTATAAATATACCCCTTGGTATTCATTATTTTACAACCCAATTCACAAATAGTTGGGACGCTGTGTAAAATCTAAATAAAAACAGAATGCAATGATTTGCAAATCTCATAAACCCAGATTTTATTCATATTAGAAAATAGAAAACATATCAAATGTTTAAACTGAGAAAATGTACCATTGAAAGAAAAAAAATAAAGTAATGTTCAAATTGATGGCAGCAACAAGTCTCAAAATAGTTGGGACAGGGCAATGTTTACCACGGTGTAGCCTCCCCTCTTCTGTTAACAACACTCTGTAAACATCTGGGAACAGAGGAGCCCATTTGCTGGAGTTTTGGGAGAGGAATGCTGTCCCATTCTTGCCTGATATAGGATTCTAACTGCTCAACAGTCCTGGGTCTTCTTTGTCATATTTTTTGTTTTAAGATGCGTCGAATATTTTTAATTGGTGAGGTCGGGACTGCAGGCAGGCCAGTTAAGCACCCGGACTCCACTACTATGAAGCCATGCATCTAATGTGTTTTAGCATTACCCTGCTGAAATATGCAAGGCTTTCCCTGAAAAATACTTTTAGGGTTATTCATAAAGCTGCCGAATGCAGTTGAATAGTGAATAGCCCAGCCAAAGTGAAGTGAGCTGAACACTGTTCGGCTACTCACTTCAGGCTTGTACGGCTGATTTTAGATCACGGCTGGCTCTGCCCAGCTGTCATTTGCGAGGCGTACGGCCGGCCTTCGGCTGTCACTTGGTTTCAGTCGAGCCAAAGCATATGCTTTCAGCTTGACCGCCTTTGGCAGCTGTATGGGCTATAGTGAATAGCCTGTACAGCAACCCTTCGGTTCGACTGAAGTGAAGGGCTCCAGCAACTGAAGCTAGCTGAAGGATCAGCTCAAGCTTTGGTTGGATCCTTCGAGAGCTTTGTGAATAGACCCCTTTGTCTGGAGGGTCTTAAACCTGGATATACAGTATCTTTCAGCATTGATAGTGCCGTTCCAGATGTGCAACCTAATCATTCCATACACACTAATGCACCCCCATACCATCAGAGATCAAGGTTTTTGATAACAAGCTGGAGGGTCCTTTCCAGTTTAGTCCATAGGATGCGCCACCCATGGTTGCCAAAAAGAATGTCAAATTTCGATTTGTCTGACCACAGAACAGTTTTCCACTTTTCGACAGACCATTTTAAATAAGCTTTGGCCCAGAGAAGATGGCGCCGTTTCTGGATCATTTTCAGATATGGCTTCTTCTTTGCATGACAGAGCTTTAACTTGCATTTTTGGATGGCACAGCGAACTGTGTACACAGACAGTGATTTCTGGAAGTATTTCTGAGCTCATTTAGTGATGTCCATCACAAAATCATGCCTGTTTTTAATGCAGTGCCATCTGAGGCCCCCAAGATCATGGACATCCAATATTGCGTTTCAGCCTTGTCCCTTGTGCACAGAGATTTCTCCAGATTCTCTGAGTATGTTGATGATAGTATGTACTGTAGATGATGATATATTTAAAGTCTTTGCAAAAATTACATCACATGTAAGAACATTATTCTGAAATTGTTCGCAAATTGATAGATGCAAATTGGTGAACCTCTGCCAATCTTTACTTCTGAGACACTCTGACTCTCTAAGATCCTCTTTTTATACCCAATCATGTTACTGATCTGTTGCCCAATCACTTTATCAGTTGCAAAATGTTCTCCTAGCTCTTCCTTGCTAGTACCACTTATTTTGGCAGCTTTTTGTTGACCTGCCCCAACTTTTTTGAGATGTGTTGCTACCATCAATTTCAAAGTTACCTTATTTTTTTAAAATTCATTAAATTTGAAAATGTCCTCAGTTTAAACATTTGATATGATTTCACATTTGATATGTGACTAAAATATGGGTTTATGAGATTTGCAAATCATTGCATTTTGTTTATATGTAGATTTTACACAGCGACCCAACTTTTTTGGAATTGGAGTTGTATATTCAAATGTTTAGATCCATTTGGAGGTGTCTGCTGGCATACATGAAAAGCTAAATCTGTTGAATCTGTTCAAAAAAAATATTCTCTTACCATGTGGCACAATCAAGCTCTGCAGTTTCCCCATCAGCCAGGATGTTTTTGTTAAAGGTACAAGATTCTCTTTCTGAAAGATTTGGTGGTGTTATAAAACAAATAAAATATTATAAATACTTTGAATTATTAAAAATAATGGGCCAAATATAAATAACTAATACTAAACAAATCTTTCAGAATTATGTTTAAACACTGTGTCAGTGGCATCTAATCATATCCATGAAAGAAATATATGTGTATCATAACTCTCAAAACAAAAGCAATGCCCTGCTGTGTTAGGTCTGATCAAAGAGAAGTACATTAACTGATTGAAAACAACAACTTAGCATCATGGACAGCGTTTACTAAAATGAACATGCATTCAGACCACTGCGTTTTGGTACAGTGCAGGTGTGGTGTGTGAAAAAAATGCTGCATTAGCGCACTTTCCAGCAAAAGACATGTTCCATATTAATGGATCATAACGCATGTAAAATGCTTATGACACACATCTAAAAAGTACCACTCTGAAACCATACATAAAGTATGTGTGAATGTAGTCTAAAAGCTGACAAAGTGGAATTTAATGTCTACAAGTAAACACAAACTGTCCTACAACATAGACAAAATGCAACAATGCAACAGACAGTGCAGAAAAGTCTTACAAGATGAATGTAAACATGAAAAAAAATTGGAACCTTGGCATTTCCTGCTCACTATTATGTCTATTATGTCTGGGCAGCTCACTTTTCAAATGTATCTTGGGAAGCTGAAGTCATCAGGCTAATCTGTCTACTCCTTCACTTCAGCATCACAGGAAACTCTGCATCCACTGATCCCTTCAGCGATATATATATTTTCTGGTGTTTGCACCCTTTAAAATCTTTGCATACCCCACATAGACCCTGCACTTGTGCCTACGTTTTTGGTCAACGCATGGGACTGCGCATGTTTGATTTTAGTGTTTAATAAATATTTGTTTGCATATATATAAAGACATGTATTAAGGCACTGTTATAGGTATATTGGTCAACAACAAAGACCCTTAGGAATTGTTATCGACTAACATTTTGCCACACACTTTGACTATATCAGCCCAATGTATTTCACCTTAAAAATACAACAATGGAGCAAATGTTACTACTATATATATATAGTAATGGTGCCCTAATTTTTTTAATTAAGAGAAGATTCATCTATTTACCTGCCAGTCCTGTGGCAAGGCAATGTAGCTGCTAAGCTCTTGTTTAGGCCTTGTTCACACCTAATGCAGACCAGATCCGGTCAGGTTTCTGCACACGCAGTGTAGTGGGTTGTGCCGCGCTTTAGACGCGTTTTGGATGCGTTTTTGATGCGTTTAGGGCCGGTTTTGTTTAAAAAAAAAATTAAGTTTAACATGGACTTTCAGGCACTTGCATGCGTTTTTGATGCGTTTTTGTGTTTCGGATGCGTTTTTGATGCGTTCCAGACCAGATCCAGAGCAGGTAAAATAGGGCTTGCCGCATTTTTTTCATCCGGTCTGGATCTGGTCTGGATCTGGTCTGGATCCGCACGCTGCGATGTGAACTGGAGGTCAAAATACCATAGGAATACATTGGACGCAGTTTTGATCCGGTCTGCACCTGCTCTGGTCCGGATCTGCTCCGCGCTTGGTGTGAACAAGCCCTTACTGCATACCCAGCTTGTTAACTAGACCATCATGATGAAGACATCATAATTACCCAAAATGTATGAATATCTTTGATCAACCTTTACATTTTTTAAGTTATATGACAAACAACTTTGATTTGATTGATTAATAAATGTTTTTTGCTGTTAAAACATAAAAAGTAAAGTGCTTCTTACCTGGTGAGGTAGCAGGCTCTACAGGTACTACTGGCTCTGTGGGTTTTATGGGCTCCTCAGGTACCATAGGTTCTGTGGGTTTTATGGGCTCCTCAGGTACTATAGGTTCTGCAGGTTTTATGGGCTCCTCGGGTACCACAGGCTCTGTGGGTTTTATGGGCTCCTCAGGTACTATAGGTTCTGTGGGTTTTATGGGCTCCTCAGGTACCACAGGCTCTGTGGGTTTTATGGGCTCCTCAGGTACCATAGGTTCTGTGGGTTTTATGGGCTCCTCAGGTACCATAGGTTCTGTGGGTTTTATGGGCTCCTCAGCTACCACATGCTCTGTGGGTTTTATGGGCTCTTCATGTACTATAGGTTCTGTGGGTTTTATGGGCTCCTCAGGTACCACAGGCTCTGTGGGTTTTATGGGCTCCTCAGGTACTATAGGTTCTGCGGGTTTTATGGGCTCCTCGGGTACCACAGGCTCTGTGGGTTTTATGGGCTCCTCAGGTACTATAGGTTCTGTGGGTTTTATGGGCTCCTCAGGTACCACATGCTCTGTGGGTTTCATGGCTGTTGAATGTAACACAACTAGGATGAAGTAGTGTAAACTAGCATCACTAAACACTTACGCTTGTGAACAATAATACTGCATATGTTCTAAACTGGTTTTAGTGTAAAATGAAGGAGTGTTAGTGTAAAACAAAAGCGTGCAAAAGACTGCAGAATCTATTATTACAGAGTAGGTGCACTTTTCAATATAAAGCTATCTCTCACCCACCTTGAAATAGCTAAATATAGCAAAATGATATCCTAACATAGTATAGTGATGTGGAATAAAAGGAATCAAGAAAGCCCCACACTGAACTAGTGAGAAGTGCAGGAGAACCTTCTTAAAACATAAGGTATCTGCATACCTCAAAAATCCCAAAAATGGGTATATTCCTATTTTTAGAATAGTGGGTGGGACCATGCAATTCATTCCTTGCCCCTGGACCAATAGTGCATCCACCAGAACTGTTGCTTTATAGCACAGATACAGCTTAATACTATAGATCCATTTATTGAAAACTGCTTTTTCAAAATCTAAAGCTGGGAGCTCTATAGGGAAAATCTTGGCTGTATATATATATA
>NW_017308206.1:106646-144370 GCF_000935625.1 Nanorana parkeri | reverse complement strand
ACTGTATATATACATACACAAAATGGAGTAATGGTGCCCCGATTCTATAAAGAAGTGAAGATACATCTACAGTATTTAACTGCCAGCATGTCCACTGGACCAGCATGGAGTTAAATAAATATCCTCCTCCTCAGACCAACAATTAGTATATCATTACCCAAAATTCCAAAATGTATGAATATGCTTACCCAACCTTTACATTTGTGTTGGCCATCTTTAGTGTAGTCAATAAAAACAATGGTTTATTTTTGGTATTTGTGATGGAAGTGAGAAACGTAGCTACCTTCTATTTCTTTTCTCCTGCATAGTTTAGTCGCCTTACTCTGCAATTTGTATCCACAAGAAGCAATGGTGTCAACACTCAGAACTGTGTGCATGTACCAAGGCGGGGCCACTACTATGGAAGCACAATAAGTATGTGCAAAGTTCAAATTACAGTCACTGAGGTTTTTTGTGCAAGAGAGTGATTGGGCTGTTTGCTGGCTGGTCCTGGGCAAGCCAATCTATGTAGTGGGATTTTTTTATACAGTGTTTAGTTGCGATGAGAAGGACCTGGAGGGGTGGGGTAGAAGATGGGCTAAAAAAAACTACACTAACATTTTAAAACTGACACTATTGACCATATTGGAATTTTATATATCTGCTTTTTTATATAGCTATATACTTACTCTCTACTCCTTCTGTCCCCTTTGAGTTATCTTGATATAATAAGTGAGCAGTTTGAGGTATGATTATCGACTCTATAGTGAATTCGGGGCTATTAGTTGAACCAATTCCATTGTCCAAATCTGTGTCTTCAAAGGAGGACTTTCCATAGTCTTCTTTTAAATATAAATAACAATGAATTAAATTAAACTGTGCAACCTTATTTTTATGTAAGTCATGAGTTAGACTAGTTGCATTATTTGATTGGGGTTGAAATTTATAAAACGCACATCTATTACATTATTTAATATATAGTAAGATGTATGGTATTCATATACCGGAATCCTCCAAGCAGATATCAAGTCCCAATGTTTTAGTATTATAAAATAACTGTGCTCACTTTTAAGACGATAAACAGAAACTAAAAACTTTTTGTTGGGTGAATCTGTTAAAAAAAAATCTTAGGAAAGCCTTAAGTAAGACTGAAATGTGGTTAGACAAGGTAAAGACAAGGTAAAGACTTACGTTTCTCCTCATTAGAGTTTTTTTCCTCAGATGAATTATGACTTCCCCTATGTTTTCCTTCATGCTGCCCATGTTCCTCTTGGCTGCCACGGCCATGAACTATTTGGATTATACAGTAACACAATAGATTAGGTTAGCTAAAGACCAACACTTAAACTTAGAATAGGAATGGCTTAGAACATCTGTCAACTTTTTGGGGTATCTCACCTCGCTTTAGGTCTATTTTAGGTGTCAGACAGACAACTGAGGGGAAATCCCCCCAAAAAGACATTTTTTATAGTTTTATATATAGTTGTCAGACAGAGCAGGAAAACAGGACAAATATAAAGTACATGTCAAGACAAAAAAACATTTTTATAATTTATTATAGAGTGGGAAAGAATAACTGCTACCCAAGGCTCCATTAGAGAGATTTACCCTCACTTCCTGTCCTGCCAACAATGGCTTCACCAGACAAGAAGACAAAAGTAAAAATCTGAAAGGGGTTCTATCCTTTCCCTACTAAAAAAAATCAGAAAGTTCACCTTATTTCCTGTCTCTTTTCCTGTCCTTATTTCCTGTCTTATAAAACGTTGTCAGTAGGCCAGGAAGTAAGTGGAAATCTCTCTAAAGGAATGCTAGAGAATATTACAAATCTGACAGCCAATGTAACCCTTCCCTACACAAAGTTTCTGACTTGGCATACACTTCAAAATTTGATAAAGGTTCTAACCCTTCACCAAAAGTCTGTAACAGTCCCCTGTAGTGAGAAACACTACTGGTGTAACATCATCACCAGGTTTGTAAAATATTTGCAGGGACAGATGCTGGGAGTTCAGTTCCTATTGATGTAGGCATGCCACCAGAACTACATCATGAAAAGCCTTTGCTTTTGTACCCGCCCTCTGCTGATGGACCTGATTGGGAACTGCAGAGGGCGGGTACAATGCTAGTTTACTATTGGCTAAAGAAATATAAAGATATATAGATAAAGAAAAAAAAGACACAGCATTGTTTCTCTCTTTGGTGGCAGGGAGCAGGAGAGTTAGCTGTCGCCAGGTAGACACAGCATTGTTTCTCTCTTTGGTGGCAGGGAGCAGGAGGCTCCCGGGGCGCCAGGGAGAGTTAGCTGTTTGGAGATCAGTGTCCCTGGTTAGCAGGTAACCATGGATGCTGATCTCTCTGAAAGTGGCCAGAGCCAGCCGTAAGATCACGGCTGGCTTCGCCCAGCTGTCAGAACAGGCTGTCGGCCGGCCGCTCGGCCAGCTTCGGCTTTCTGCACGGCTCAGAAAGTTCTTGGTTCTACTGAACCAAAGGGGTCCTGGGGCCGAAGCTAGCTGAAGGATCGGCCGAAGCTACGGCCAGATCCCTCGGCAGATTTGTGAATAGACCCCATAGTGTGTGGGCAGGCTCTTGGGAGTCAAGACAGCAGCATTGTGTTGCTGAGAAAGAAAAAAATGTATGCATATAGAGTGGGACAGCGGTGGGTAAAGTATATGTGGGGTTCTGTAGCCCAGCAAGCAAAGGTAACAATGTTGCTTGGAATTTCATTTCGGCAAAGGCACTGTGTTGTTAGCCCGAACAGGAAATTAGGAGCTCCCTGTATCTCTGGCAGATCAACAGCTGTTTTTATTTACTATCAGCATTGATAACCCTTTCACTGCCAGGACCTTCAGAACTTTTTGCACCTCAGCTGGCCACACCATTTTTACAATTTTTCCCATTGATTTGATTTTCAACTGCTGCGTTGCTAGCGTTTGTTTACTAAAAAAAACCCAAACCATATATTTTCTGAGCACGGGTTCGATAGCATAAAAAGACGGTGCTACTAAATTTGTAGGCCCTGTGATAATTGCGCAAATGTTTCTCAAATTAATATTAAACCGATAAAAATACACAATTGATAAAGCACAATAAAATCAGTATCAGTGAACAAAAAAAATATTTTCTGACTAAATCTAAAAGATAAAAACTGTATTGAGATAATAAATAAAAACATTTTTTAAAGAAAAAAAAATCATGCACTGCGATGCGTTCTAACAAAACACTGCAGCGCATGTGCATGGCGTACACTACAATATGGTGCACGTGTATGTTATGTGTATGTGGGGGAGGGGGGTTTGTGCTTTTTTTGTCAGTAATTAATTATTTTTTTTACACATTTTGTATTTATTTTTTAATAATATTATTTATTTATTTTAATTATTTTTTTTATTTTTTTCTGCAGCCTCAGCACTCAATGAATGAGAAGCTCTCAGTACAGAAGCTTCCCATTCATTCAGAAACTGTTGATAGTAAAATATTTACTATGACCAGGTTCTGAATGGGGAGGAGCCTCTGTAGTGAGTACTACTCCCCATTCAGAAATTCATGAATGAACAGGAAGTGATGTAACTCACTTCCTGTTCATTCATAACTGGGGACACATAGCACTATGTGTCCCCAGTTATTTACAAACATTCAGTGTAAATTCACTCCAGTGTTTGTCCTTCACACAGGGGGTCGGTAATATCACTGATATTTGCCAATCCTCCGCTCGGCCACGCACACTGAGACTGACAGGATGACAGCGGCTCCTCTCCGCCCGCCGCTCTCTCATGCCGCTCGCTTACATCCTGAGACTGACAGGATGACAGTGGCTCCTCTCCGCCTGCCACTCTCTAACTCCTCCTTCCCCCCAGTCGGCCATTTGTATTATGATCCCCACTGCCTCTCAGCCCATACAAGCGGGGGAGAGCAGCGGGATCCATGGAGACACAGAGGAGAGGCTGAAGATGCTGGCTGATGACAGGTATTCATTTAAAAGGGACAGTCCGGGAACAGTTCTGATATAAGTTCATGGTGTCGCTAAAGCATCCATGAGCTCATAGCAGAAATGCCACCGACGTAAGGTATACTGACCTGGCGTTTTGGGAATAGTTTTTTTCCGCCGTATGCCTTACGTCGGTGGCAGGGAAGGGGGTAAAACCTGGGGAAATGTGCATGTATTGGAGAGATGTACTGCATAGTTTTTTATTTTGCCTTGATATACATTATAAGAGACCGCGTAAACTGGGGGTGATTTGTGTAAAACGTTTATAAATTATCAAATATATTGTAATAAATGTAATAAAATAAAAAATAAATGTAAAATATTTGTTATATCTAGAAAGGCCAAAACTCACCAACCAAATTCCACCTCCAACTGCAAATCTGTATACACATGGGTGCAGGCTGCAGTGTGGTCCCACTACTTAAATGATATCTTGCCAATCAGCCGCGCAAGGCCGGAATCCATAAAATCCAAGTTTATTATTGTAAATTCCATACAAAATCCAAAGTTTCAGGTAAAAACAGCATATACACCATACAAACTGCATCACACCCCATCAAAAGATCACAAATAGAGCGGATATTTAAGTTGGACACCCGTATCCCTAAAGGACTTTACATATTTTTATGATTGTCACTATTGGGAAGTGGATTGGGTGTCCAATTAGTAGATTACTCTGTTGCCCATATGGGATTCGAGATCTTTTTTCTGTTTTTGCACATTTAGTTTTTTACACATTGTATATGGGGTGTATTTAATTTTTTATTTACACAGCAACAGAGATGTATATCCCTCTGTTGTGTCATGGATATAATTATTTTGGTGATTTTCTTAAAGATATTGATAAATAGTCCTAGTGATCATTGGAGTTCAATTTCTACTTTTTTTGTACAGATACTTATTTCAATTATTATCTAAATTACCATTATTGATTGGTTTATGCAGGTTATACATAAGAGTCATTCTGTACAGGAGATTGCATGGAGATCTGCTCACTTATTTTGGTTCAGCATGATAAATTCTGCATATAGATATTTCATCTGATGTTTGTTATTCGTCCCACTTTGTCACATTTGGTAATTGATGTGATTTGGTTTTACATCAGAATTGTTACATTGAGAAAAGTTTGTATCCATTTGCAGATACCTACGGTGACGGCTGACCAAAGTTTTTTTATTATCTTGATATGATGTTGGCTTGCCTCTGGTCTTCACCGCCCCACTCTTTTTGCGATCCTTTGATGGGTGTGTGATGCAGTTTGTAGTTTCCACTAGAATGTTATTTGAATTTTTTTTCCAGCTAAGCTGGTTAACTCTAGGGGTCACCTACATTTGCATCACCTTTGGGATGGGGCGGTACCCATCAGATATAAGCATTTGGAAGAATAGAGACTTCACCTCTATGATTCAGCCCAGGTGGTGAAACGCGTGAGGGGCACTGGAGTGGGAGAGATCCTATGGTGGTGTATATGCTGTATTTACCTGAAACTTTGGACTTTGTATGGAATGTACAATAATAATCTTGGATTTTATGGATTCCGGTCTTGAACAGCTGATTGGAGAGATATAGTAAAATATTTGTTTTAGATGTAAGAAAAAACAGTCAACATACCCTTCTCTTCCTCAGATGATTCTTTGCTACCATGTCCTTTACCTTCAGATTTACGCTGACCTGTATAAAATAAGCACACTTGACTAGAAGGTATTTGTCACTTATACAAGTGGCAATATGCTTTATGTCCAGTTCACAGATTCAGGCTTTAGGTTCAGTGCACTGTATGCCCTTTGCAGCCATGTTTTACATGTGTTACCCTTCAATTTTAAGGAATGCATTTTGAAAGCTGCATCGAAGATGCAGCAAACAGGACTATGTCTAACTTACAGTTAGACATAGACACAGTTTATCTCTCTGTCACACTGTTCTCTGCTCTAGACAAGGTTTGGCTTGTATTGTTTCTCCCTGACCCCGTCTGAGCTCTTCTGTACAGGAGATTGCAAAAGGTTTACATAACGTCAAATTCAGGTACGTAAACTATTTGTTCAGCTCTAAAGCTGAATTCCAGGCAGGTAGCTATATATACAGTGTTATTCACAAAAGGGTGAAGAGTTTGGAGAAGGCAGGAGAAGTGAACAATCTAGACCAAAATAGCTGAACTGGAAAGTGAGCTAAATTGGAGAATTTTTCCAAAGCAGCTATTTTGGCCTAGATTGTTCACTTCTCCTGCCTTCTCCAAACTCTTCACCCTTTTGTGAATAACCCTGTTACTGTTGAAATACACATATGAGATTTTTATATCTTGTAATATGTGCAGACAGTTTTGCTATAAAGGCATCCCATCCAGATAGCGTAGCCAGGTCCTTGACCTCCGCTGCAACAGAACAATGGTCAAGAACACTGGTGAGAATGCACCATCAGCGTGCTAGTTGGACAACGATGCATCAACAACACGCTGATGAAGCCACCCCCATTACTCATTTCTCCCGTCAGCATCTTCGCTGTCAGCATATGAGCACTGCACCAAAGCATGTCTCCTAGTGCTGGCCCTCATTCTCCCAATCTGAGTAATACTGCATAGAGGAATGATAATTACAGGAGGATGTTGATGATTACAGGTGGACAATCCAACAGCGAGATCACCCTGCCATAGTTTCTGATTTTGTTCCTGTCCACCTGGGAGTTTTTGGTGCTCCCACTCACCTTTGAGTATTACAGCATTTCCACTTTCTTACTAAATTGTATGAAATAGATTTAAAATTCCAACATTGATAGGATACTATAATGGGGATACAGTGCAAGTTCATGGTTCATACCACACAGTAAATGGAAGGTTAACTAAATCTTCTCTAGGTGTTTCAGACAGATCTTAGATGATTCTTTACATCGTAATCTGTATGTTGTTCTTTTGAAGCTAACATTGATAAACACTCTAAACACATTATATACAAAACATATAGAAAAACAAAAAGGAATGACTGCCTTCAAAGAGGAGACAGTCTAAGGGTTAACCAAAGATTGGGACAGACCATATGTTGAAAATCGTACAAAAAACTTTATTAGTGCATATCCAAGCACCATCAAACATCAAAGAACATGTTTAAAAACACACAACACAATATAAAAATCTCACAATATACAAAACACAGGCCAACTGAAAGCAAAGAAGGTGGCGAGCGGCAAGCTACACTAGTCCACAAATAAATCTAAGATATAACCAGCCTGTTTAAACCTCCATCCACCTGGAGTATGTATTATTGCTATTCAAGAGCTGTTATCTAAAAGGTCTCGATTTAAAGGTGCCGAAATAACTACGGTCTATAAGTACCATCCAAAACGAAATGGACTTTCAGCCAGCTGTGTTTTTAAACATGTTCTTTGATGTTAGATGGTGCTTGGATATGCACTAATAAAGTTTTTTGTACGATTTTCAAAATATGGTCTGTCCCCATCTTTGGTTAACCCTTAGACTGTGTCCTCTTTGAAGGCAGTCGTTCCTTTTTGTATATGCTGCTACCTGGTTATTGATACGGTATTGATACGGTAGATAGACCGTCCTTATTACCGTATTTTTTTTTTAAAAGGGTACTATATAGAGCATTGATCTCCAGGAATGAAACAACCCCAGTTTTTGACATTATATACAAAACATACCCTTATTTTCCTTTGAATGATCTTCTTTAGATGATTTTTTCTTTCCTCCTTTTATGTTAATATTGATCTTTCTGTGCTCTTCATCGCTACCTTCCCAATGACCGCCTTTACCTCCAGATTGTAGATGACCTAACATATAAAAGGCAGTATGAACATTACATTATAGAGTTCAGCATCCTTTTAATGATCATAAGTAAACTGGGGAACAATAAACAGTGAAAACAAAATTAAAAACGAATTGTTAGCGGAAAAAAAGTCAACATACCCTTCTCTTCCTCAGATGATTCTTTGCTACCTTGCCCTTTACCTTCAGATTTACGTTGACCTGTATAAAATAGCACACTTTACTAGAAGGTACTTGTCATTTATGCAAGAGACAATATGCATTAAAGTTCAGTTCACAGATTCATGCTTTAGGTGTAGTGCACTGTATGCCCATTGCAGGCATGTTTTACATGTGTTACCATTACATTCTAGGGGTTGCATTCTGAAGGCTGCATCAAAGGTTCAGCGAGCAGGACTATTTTAAACTCACCTAAACTCACTGCACCTGCAATGTGCAGATGTGAATACATATTGTAAAACCATTAATTGTATCTGACTGTGTGTTCTGGAAAACTAGGACTTCCTCCTGCCCCCAGTCTGTGACTGGACCATGAAAGAGAAGCAGCAGGCTAATGAGTGTATCTCTCTGCCACTCTGCTCTCTCCTTCAGACAAGAATTGGCTCCTTGTATTGGTTCTCCCTGACCCAGTCTAAGCTCTGCTCTACAGTTGATTGCAAAAGGTTAACATCAAGTCAAATTCAGGTACATAAACTATTTCTTCAGCTTTAAATCTGAATTTCAGGCAAGCAGCTAAATATACTGTTGAAATACACATATGAGATTTTTTATATCTTGTAATGTGTGCAGACAGTTTTGTTATAAAGGCATCCTATAAGGATAGCGTAGCCAGGTCCTTGACCTCCGCTGCAACAGAACAAAGGTCACGAATGTGACGATAATGGGGGTGAGTCTGAATATTTAAAATAGAATTATTTTGTCCCCCCAGTCTAGAGCAAATGCAAGCCTTCATTTAGCCATTTGCCAGGTTCCTCCACATTCCACGGAACAGAGATCTGCCTATCTGGCCTGTGATCTTTTATTGCTCAGCCTCTAAGCCTTTTATAGCTTATATCCCTAATTAAAGGAATGTCACTAGGCATTCATCTATTACCAGTGGACAAGTTAATAAACACGAGCAGGTCTGGTACAGATAATGACCCAGGCGACCCCGCATTCACCCAAAAGTCATCAACCTGAGTTACAAAATCAGCTCTATTTCATAATTTGGAATTGGGCGGGGATAGTGTAAAATTAAGTGTTTTCCTCCTCCTTGCTTTCCCTCCCCAGCCCTGCCCTAGGGCCGGCTCCAGGACACCCCCCAAAAGGGGCTTATAAAATATGCTGTCTAGACGACTAGACAGGGCTCTGGGTTTTAAAACATCAAGGAATGAACTAAGAAGTCTTAACATTGCATAAGAGTTCCCCTTTAATTTCTGGACATCATCTGCTGAATGCTTGCTTGAAAAAGAGCCCCTCATACTTCTCCTTTGCTTATACAACTCTGAACTATGTCAGAACTCCTAATTCCAGGACTGTTGAGTATTCACCTTTATTTCCTTTTATTTTACTGTTGTATATATATATATATTTTGTCTCTTGTTTATTAATATCTTTTTTCTGTATATTTTCTACACCGTTCTTGTATTAACCACTTCCAGTCCACCGAATTCTGAAAGACGGCCTACGGGAGTCTCCTGGATGCTGGTAGGCATCTTTAGACGTCCTTCGTTCCCGCGTACTTTTTAATCACCTTTTTATTTTTTTATTTAATTATTTACTATTTTTTTTTATTCTTTTTTTTTTAAATCAATGTATTTTTTTTTCCTCTGTCACTCTCCAGTACAGTAACCAGAGAGAAGCTGATGAAGCAGATCTGTGCTTCATCAGCTTCTCTGGGGTCCCTGGGTGACATTAGGGGTCTTAGAGACCCCTGATGTCTCCATAAAGTGGGCCTATCACTGTAATTTGTTATCACATAGGGGACTTCTTAGCTCCCCTATGTGATAACAATAAAGTTAAGTGTAAAAAAAAAGTAAAAAATAAAATAAAATTGCTCACAAAATAAATACAATTTACACATACAAAAAAAACCCCACAATTTTTTTAAAAAGTCCCCCACCCCCACATAGATGCACAAAAATGCATTAGGTGCGCCTATAAGCAAAAACGACGATTGCTCAAATTATGCCACACATGTTACACATCGCCGCGAATGTCGCAGTGAGAGCAATAATTCTAGGGCCATTAATCACTGATGACACTAAACTGATGAGCGGTAAAATCTTTTAAAATGTCGGCCTATGGTCAATTTTGGCTATGGTAGTTTTTTGCGATTTCGTGGGCGCGCGCAATTTTAAGGCTTGACATATTTGGTGTCTATTTACGCGACGTGACGCCGTCTTTTATATTTTACCAAAATATTGGGCAATAATATATGTTTCCTAACATAATAAAGGGAAAACCTTTTTTTTAAAATATTCGGTACTTTCTTTGTTATATAGTAAAAAAAACCCTGCAGTAGTGATTAAATACGACCAAAAGAAAGCTCTATCTGTCCCCAAAAAATGGTATAAAATTAATTTCAGTACAGCGTTGCATGACGGAATAAACGTCAGTCAAAGTACTGCAGCGCTGAATACAAAAAAATGGCCTGGACAGGAAGAAGGATGTAAACACCCAAGTCAGCAAGGGGTTAAAGGACGATCTTAAAAATCGTTAAGCTTATCTCTATCCTTGCCTCTGTGAAGAGCACTACTGTATAGTAAATCCTGTCATATTCCTGTCTGAGAGGACAGCGGTATCATAGGCATTGTTTAGGTGGTTAAATTGTCACAGCATTTGCTGAGAACGGTCTGTGTTTCCGTTAAAAAACACATGGTGGCAGCGAACGTTTGTGGGTAAAGGGTTAACTGTGGAGTTAACCAACCCTGGTGACGATCGCGCTCAGTCTGCTGAGCTGGGGAATCTCTGTGCAGGATGAGGCTGAGAGTGGTATCGCCACATCATTGTTCAGACTTGTTTATAGTCACGTGTGATTGACGTACAAATTGTACAGATGTGCCACTTTACAGGCAGTTTTAGGGGACCACAAGGCACAATATTTATAGGAATTTTTAATTTCTATTGTTTCACTTTAAGTGATGTTAAAATCACTGCTCCTTTAAAAACTGTATTTTTAAAAAGTGTTTTTTTCATTGATTCATGTCCCCCTGGGCAATACCTGAATCCCCATACCCTTAATATGGCCAATACATTGCATATAAGCCTTCAAAATGGGGTCAAATGATTTTCAAAGTTTTAGCCCCTTAGAACAATATTGAGTTCGAGTTCGAATTCAAACTTTTTCCATGTTCTAAAGTTGGAATTCGAACCGAACAGGGGGGTGTTCGGCCCATCACTACTAACCATTATAAAAATCAATTTTGCTTCCCAGGTTCATGCTATACTGTACCCATCCTATACTAATGAGCAGAAAATAACAGTTAAATAGCAGCTACAAAATCTTTTTGTACTAGTAGCAATGAGAAAGCTGATGGAGTGTACCATTGCTGTTACAAGTCAAGAATAAATTACATACCATGTTCGTTTGACTTATCATCACTTGCGTGATCCTTATCTTCACCAGATGTTTTCTGCTTGCCACCAAATTGAACTATAATTTAAAAAACATGCATTGTTTGTTACAATAGCCTATAATAGTATGTTAATATAAATTGTTAGTATATGATGTTGTCCATTAAATTTTCTTAAAAGTTAAAATGCCACTAAAGTCAAAACAGTCTTAACTATAGACATTTTGAATTTGTAGCAAATTTGCTTGGCAAGTCTACAGCAAGAGTCCTGCATGTCTTAGCAAGAGCTCTGCAAGTGTACAGCATTTTTGCAAAGCACGTTGATCTGGAGACTTGCAATGCAGACTTGCTGTAATTGTGCAACAAAATTGTGAAGCTTGGCAAGTCTAGCAAAAGTTTAGAAAGTCATTTTCAAACTTGCAGCTGAATTGCTTGCTATCTGGGAGGTGGCTGCCGAGGAGCCCGAACACTGAACGGGCTGTAGAAAGGCAGTGGAACTACCGGCTTTTCTCCTCTTTGGCCACCTGCACCTTTCTTCCCCACTTCAGCTACTGTAGAGGGGAGTAAAGCTCTACTAGTATGTAGTACCATAATGTGAGGACAAAAATGAGCATTTCTTTGAGAAGAGAAGGCACACTCTATCAAACATGTGTCACAAATAATGTGAGGTACAGGTCCATAAAGAGTTAAAACCTCTGATGCTTTGACTCGGGCTTGAACTTTCAATCTTCAACAGATTTTGTTTAAATCCTCTTCTAATTTCATGTTTACCACTTATTTTAAGTTCTTGTCCCCCCACCATTTAAAACTCTATGTTCCTTTTTGGTGCGCTTTACAAGTTAGTTACACATCTTCCCAAGAGGATTTTCCAAATCTACACTTAATTTCATGTTGTCCAGTTATTTCAAAAGTTCTTGTCTCCCCACCATTACCAAACTCTATTTTGCCTCTTTGATGACCAAAAAGTCCCCCAAAGTTAAGGTTGCTATCCCATGGTTGTAGTTTGCCACTCTTTAAGTCAATTAGCTCTGTTTAAAGAATGGAACAAGTCATCAACCATTCCCATTAACCATCCATTTGAAGCAATTATATTCGACCACCAATTTGAGATAATTAAACTTTAAATACAAGACAACAGTTAATAGTAATTTACTTTTTCATTCTTCCACATCTTCCTTGGATGATTTCCCAAATCCACCCTTAATTTCATGATGTCCATTGATTGCAAAACTCCCTGTCTCCCCACCATTTCCAAGCTCTATTTTGCCACTTCAACTATTAAAAACCCCTATAGGTTTGGGTTGGCATCTCCCAGTTGGATTTTACCACCTTTCAAGTCAAGCAGTTCTGTTTAAAAAAACAAAAACGAGCGATTCAATACTTCCCAAAAAGCATCCAAGGTGTACAGATCATGTACTCTTAATTATATTCCACCACCTTATTTGAGTTACTTTAAATTAGAATTGACACTGCAAGTAAGTAAAAAATGTTTTTTTTAAATGTTAGCTGTATTTATTCTTTACCTTTCAATTGGTCTATGAATTTCAGCACAAAAAAAACAAAAAACTCACTAGCTTATTTTTAGCTTTAGTCATGTAAATATTTACGTATTAACATAATAACAGCTAAAATGTATGTTTTCCATCTTCCCTGTCTTCCTCAGATTACTGCACAAATGAAGTATTAGGTTGCTGTTTCTGATAGTTTAAATGTCTTTGTATCATCATCATTGCCAAACTCTGTCTTCATTGTCGGGTGTCTAATCAAACTACCCCATTTGATATTTTACTATATCCAAGTTAATTTTTTCACCGTTGAGCCTGATGCAATTTTTTTTTGATCATCTCATTATAGTAGGCAACCAATGCCGGGAAACATGTTGTATGCCTGCATAGTAGCATTTCCCAAAATGGCAGAGGTCTATTAAGGGTCAAATGTCTTTTAAATGGTATATGGTTTATTTCATCATGCTATGTATGACCTTTCAGCCCATTATACCAAAGAAATGGTGATGGGTTAGAACCCCTGTTGGGATTTTACTGCTATTCAGAATGCCATTAGAGAGATGTTTTCTTGTTCTCTGCCCACAGTTTACCAAACAGAAAGTAAGGGTACATCTACAATAAAAAATCATGGGGGTTCTAGCCATTCAATACTCAATAACAATGTGATTTTAGCTCTGTTTGCTGTTTTGCAAGACAGGAAGTAAGGAGAACTGTCTGTAATGGAGTCCCCGATACTAATTAAATCTTGGTAGGGGTTCTTACTTTTTCCCACTCTATCAAATAATTTTTTTTATTGTTGGACTTACATTTTGGGTTAAGGGGAGGAGTCTGCTGATATCTGAATAGAGTTGAGGATGGCACAAGTTTACTTTAAACTTAAATTATGTAGAATATACCTTTTTTTACTTCCTTATTTCCAAAACGTTACTTCTTAAATTCCCTTGGTTTTGTATATTTATGTCCAACCCATGTCACCTAATTCTCTATTGCCAACTATCTGGCCTGCAAGAATGTGCACTCTCAAATTGCAGGAGTTAATTCTTGAAGGATTCTGAGTGTCCAGGAGGCAACATTGGGTGATGGAAGCTGGAATTGACATGAGTATTGTTTATCTTTTTTGGTGAAATATTTACTTTTAATGTTTTTCACAGCTTATTTTGTTTGAGCAGCAGGGGAGTGGGGTTGGAGGTAGTTGGAAAGTGGACCTTCCATTTGCATGGAAGCCACACATCACAAATGTATTTTGATTGCCACTTATATAATTGACTTAACCTATTATGTTCCTAAACTTAAATTTTCCTGATGCTTTATAACCCTTAGAAGCTATTCCAAAACCATCTTCAATGTCCCGGTTTCCACTGAGTTTAAATTACCAAACCTGTAGTATAACCCTTCATCCAACTCTAATTACTGAACACGGATGCTTATGAGTTAACCTACAACATTTCAAAACTTACATTTTCCATCTTGCTCATCTCCATTGGAGGCTTTTCTGAGACCACCCTCAAAGTCCTGGTGTCCACTAAGTTTAAATGTTTTTGTCAAACCACCATTACTTAGTTCTACTTTCCCACTTAGATATGCAAGAAAATCCTCCAAACTGATAGTGACATCACCCATTTGCACTTTGCCACTATTCCAATTAATATGATCTGTGCAAACAATAATAAACAATTCAGGTAATCCAAGACAATCCTGACTTCACAGCCATATCTAGGAAACTAGATATGGTGTATTCTGGCCATCTATATATTTCATAATATTTCACTATCCCCAACTTAAATTGTTACATGTAGTAGATTTTTTGCTGAAATTATAGTGATTCAATTCTTCCCAAAAACACCCAAAGTGTACAGTTCATGTACTCTTAATTATAGCCTACCACCTTATGTGAGTTACTTTCAATTAGAACTGACACTGCAGGTAAGTAAAAAATGTTTTATTGACTTACGCTTTCCTCCTTCCTTATCTTCCTCAGATGATTTCCCAAATCCTCCCTTAATTTCCTGATGTCCAGTGATTTCAAACCTTCTTGTCTCCCCACCATGACCAAACTCTATCTTGCCATTTTGATGACCAGAAAACCCCCCTAGGTTTAGGTTGGCCTCTCCCAGTTGTATTTTGCCACCTTTCAAGTCAAGCATTTCTGTTTTAAGAAAGGAACAAGTGATTCAATTCTTCCCAAAAAAACATCCAAAGTGTACAGTTCATGTACTCTTAATTATAGTCTCCCACCTTATGTGAGTTACTTTAAATTAGAACTGACACTGCAAGTAAGTAAAAAATGTTTTATTGACTTACGCTTTCCTCCTTCCTTATCTTCCTCAGATGATTTCCCAAATCCTCCCTTAATTTCCTGATGTCCATTGGTTTCAAATGTCCTTGTCTCCCCACCATGACCAAACTCTATCTTGCCATTTTGATGACCAAAAAGCCCCCCTAGGTTTAGGTTGGCCTCTCCCAGTTGCATTTTGCCACCTTTTAAGTCAAGCAGTTCTGTTTTAAGAAAGGAACAAGTGATTCAATTCTTCCCAAAAACATCCAAAGTGTACAGTTCATGTACTCTTAATTATAATCTACCAAATTATGTAAGTTACTTTAAATTAGAACTGACACTGCAGGTAATTAAAAAATGTTTTATTGACTTACGCTTTCCTCCTTCCTTATCTTCCTCAGATGATTTCCCAAATCCTCCCTTAATTTCCTGATGTCCATTGGTTTCAAATGTCCTTGTCTCCCCACCATGACCAAACTCTATCTTGCCATTTTGATGACCAAAAAGCCCCCCTAGGTTTAGGTTGGCCTCTCCCAGTTGCATTTTGCCACCTTTTAAGTCAAGCAGTTCTGTTTTAAGAAAGGAACAAGTGATTCAATTCTTCCCAAAAACATCCAAAGTGTACAGTTCATGTACTCTTAATTATAATCTACCAAATTATGTAAGTTACTTTAAATTAGAACTGACACTGCAGGTAATTAAAAAATGTTTTATTGACTTACGCTTTCCTCCTTCCTTATCTTCCTCAGATGATTTCCCAAATCCTCCCTTAATTTCATTATGTCCATTGATTTCAAATCTCCTTGTCTCCCCACCATTATTGAGGTTTATTTTCCCATTTTGATAACCAGAAAAACCCCCCAACTTCAGGTTGGCATCAACTAGTTGTAATTTGCCACTTTTCAGGTCAATTTGATCTGTGTTCGGAAATTAACAAATCATTCAAATGTTATCAACCAATGTCTTTTGCAATAAGTACAATAGCTTTATTTTTTCTTTACCTTTCAATTGGCCTATGATCTACAGCACAACAAAAACTTATGTGAGTTACTTTAAATTAGAACTGACACTGTAAGTAAGTAAAACATTTTTTATTGACTTACGCTTTCCTCCTTCCTTATCTTCCTCAGATGATTTCCCAAATCCTCCCTTAATTTCCCGATGTCCATTGGTTTCAAATGTCCTTGTCTCCCCACGATGACCAAACTCTATCTTGCCATTTTGATGACCAAAAAGCCCCCCCAGGTTTAGGTTGGCCTCTCCCAGTTGTATATTGCCACCTTTCAAGTCAAGCAGTTCTGTTTTAAGAAAGGAACAAGTGATTCAATTCTTCCCAAAAAACATCCAAGTGTACAGTGTATGTACTCTTAATTATAGTCTCCCACCTTATGTGAGTTACTTTAAATTAGAACTGACACTGCAAGTAGGTAAAAAATGTTTTATTGACTTTCGCTTTCCTCCTTCCTTATCTTCCTAAGATGATTTCCCAAATCCTACCTTAGCTAAGCGTGCAGATATCTGCACAAATCTGCAACCCTCAATACAGGCATATTCATTATCTTCAGAGTGGTTTCACCCTGCCCATGCACATTTCTTTTATAAATCAAGCCCATTGAAGTCTCTCTAGATATCCTTTTATCTTCTGAACCCTGCCCACCCACTGGACAACAAAGGAAAAAACTCCCTTAACCACATTTCCAGTAGTGCTTCATTTAAAGAACCTTAAATGTACAGTACTACCTCGGTTCAGGAACGCTTCTGTTTGCAAACAATTCAGTTTGCGGACAGAAATTTTGGCAAAATTTTGTTTCCGTTTGCGAACTCCACATCGGGTGACGAACATGACCGC
The DNA here is from genome assembly GCF_000935625.1 of Nanorana parkeri. Taxonomy (NCBI): domain Eukaryota; kingdom Metazoa; phylum Chordata; class Amphibia; order Anura; family Dicroglossidae; genus Nanorana; species Nanorana parkeri. The sequence goes on along the minus strand of NW_017308206.1, from coordinate 127,454 downwards.
AGCCATATTTCCCGCTCTGGCACATGGTCGTGGCTTCCTCTAGTCGAGATCGCGGTTTGCAGACAGACCTGTGCACACTTTATGTGAAGCTTTTTGGTGTGTTTTTTTAGCTCATACAGTACTGTACAGTAATATTCAATCCAGCATGTGCAGAGCAGGCATGGTGGTAAAAAGAGTGTGCAGAGCACTCTCTTCATACTGTACTGTACTGTATTTTGTTTCATATTTTTGTGGTTAACAAAAAATGTACATATGGTTCAGAACGGATTAACCTTATTTACATTGAACCTTATGGGAAAATTGGATTCGGTTCGCGACCAAAATCGGTTCACGTCCACGTTTGTAGGGGTCCGAACGGATTAACCTTATTTACATTGAACCTTATGGGGAAATTTGATTCGGTTCGCGATCAATTCGGTTCGCAACAAGAATCGTGGAACGAATTAAGTTTGTGAACCGAGGTACCACTGTATTTCAAATTTTTCTGGCAAAAGCACTTTAATCTGCCCTGATATGAGTGTGTACATTATGACTGATCACTTGCACATTAGTACTCAGCCTGGAAGAAGGGATGAGCCAGCACTACAAACCAATCAGGATCTGCTGCAGAGGTGGCATGCTTGTAGGAAGCAAAATGAGAGCAGCACAACTAATGAGCACACACGTTGTGTGTGCTGCTGCTCTTTCATTGTCAGATCACATATTGTGTGGGGGTTCCACACCTGGCTGTACTGCTCAACTGCAGTGTCGTCTATTTAAAGATCCAGAGCCTAAAGGGCAGTGTGCACGTGCCGGCCCGTTCGGCAGTTATCTCTTGATCATGCTAAAAACCAGCCGAAATCGTACGATTCTCGGCTGGTTTTCCAACATGCTCGAAATACAAAAGACGTGCGACCGTACAGTAGAAACGGTTGCACGCCTTCCATACACTGGACGATTATCGTACGATCGCGGGATTTCCCGTGATTCTCGTACGAGAATCGTGCAGTGTATGGGCACCTTTACTCTTGCAGGAGTGCCTGGATCACAAGACTGACTAAACAGAATTAAAACTCCTTTTGCATGTAAAACAATTCAGATGCATGTATTTGTTTGACACTCCTAGAAGTATCAATTTTCCAGCAGACTTCATGGGGAAATATTAAAGCAATGGAGAGGCATTCAGTGGTGGGGTCAGCTGTGCAGTAGTTCAGACTAACATTCTGTTTGTCCTTCAGGCTAGGTTCACGCCTAGGCCACTCCTGTGCGCGATTGCTGTGCGATCAGGAGTCCCCTGGGTGTGAACGCACGGTGGTTGCCATTATTTTTTAATGGCACCCCAGTCGCACCTGGCGGATTGCGCGGTTTCCCACTGCAATTCTGTCCGTGCAAGTGAACATGCATGGGCGGATGTGATGTGCCTTACCTCACTTCCGGTGTCACTGGGTACATTCTCCGTCTCTTAGAGCCAGAAGAAGAAGCTGGTGAAGCAGATCTCTGCTTCATCAGCTTCTTTGGGGTCCCTAGGTGACATTAGGGGTCTGAAGGACCACTGATGTCTCCATAAAGAGGACCTGTCACATTAAAGTTACTATTACATAAGGGGCTTGTTAGCCCCCTATTCGATAGCAATAAAGCTGCGTGTGAAAAAATGTAAAAAAAAAATTAAAGTAACAAAAAAAAATTACAACAATTTTTTTTTTCAAGTCCCCCGCCCCCCACGTGCGCCTACATGCAAAAATTAAAGTTCCACCACACATATTACATATCATCGCGAACGTCGGAGTGAGAAAAATAATTCTAGGCCCATCAATCACTGTTAGTACTAAACTAATGAGCCATAATAGCATTTAAAGCGTCGCCTATGGGAAATTTTGGTTATTGTGGTTTCCCGGACGCGCGCAATTTTAAGGCTTAATATCTATTTACCTGGCATGGCCACATCTTTTATATTTTACAAAAAAATCGGGCATTATATTCTGTTTCTAATTTAGTATATTTTATTCTAAAATACTTGATTGATAAACATTTGTGCAAATACCGTGCAACATAAAAAATGACAATTAGCATGTTTTTATTCTACAGGGCCTCAGCTTTCAGAAAATGTTTGGGGGTCTGAAGCCAAAAATTCAGATTTTATCATGTGTGTGCAAATGTGAGAAATTGCTCTGGGCAGCAAGTGGTTAAAAAAGACTACAGCTTACCTTTGTTGACTTCTCCCTTCGTCACAGCTGCACCTGGGTGGACATCACTGCTGATACCACCTGACTGGGATCTGCTGTTACCTTTGATCTCTGCTTTAAAAAGATAAATACAGTTAATAGAAAAAAGGAAACATGCACAATGCTGTCCACAAATGTAAAGCACTAACTAGGTGTTCAGGTATTTCTGTTTGTTCATAATTTAGAAAACATACACAGGGATCAATGTATGTATCCTGCATGAACTGGAAAAGTCCTGTCTGAAGTCTGGTGTAACCAGATTAATTAAAGCTAGTTTGTAAATGTCTCGTAAATGTTTGCTCCTTGCCCCATGCATTAAGTTAAGCTTAATATCTTACATAAGCATAGTTATATCCATATATTATAATAATGTATACACTAAGGAGTTCATTTATAACAAACTCACAGACCCATTTGCCCTACGAATCGTTCTAGCTGTTCATTTTATGTGAATGTACGCAATGTAATATTGCATTTTGGCCACTAGATGGAGGAGAGGAGCATAGGAAATAAGTATTAATTTCAGTGCAGCGTTTTGTGATGATTGAGCTTAATGAAATGTCACAAGTTGAAAATAAAGTTCGAACAAAAAGTAAGCAGTGCAATGTCCAGGGATCGCCGCATCAGCAATGTAACTGTCAGTACACATCAGTGGCTGAGCACTCAGCAAGGCTTGCTGGTGTGAATGGGCCTTAAATGACAACTCAATCATGTAATATATGTAAAAATAAATCTAATAATGTAATATGAAGTGACTGAGCCGATAGAGGGCACCAACAGACAGTCCTGGCAGGTTTGCTTGGTGAGCTCTTTTGATAGCATAGTGCTAATTGTAAAGTTTTGATATCAGTCCTCAAGTGAGACATATATTATAACCTGTGGAATCATACAAAATTAAAGCTCGCAAAAAGTCAATTTTGAAGAAGGAAAAAAATCCCTTAACCACATTTCCAGTATGGCTTAATTTAAGGAACATTGAATGCATTTCACATACTTCTGGCATAAGCACTTTAATCTGCCTTGATATGAGTGTGTACATTATGGCTCATCACTTGCACATTAGTTCTGGAAGGGGGTCGAGCCAGCACTGCAAGCCAATCAAGATTTGCTGTCATGGCTGCAGAGGGAACAAGCATGTAGGAAGGGAAAGCACAGAAGTGATCTTATTAGTATGCAGTTGTTCTTGCATTGTCAAATCACAGGTTGTAGGTGGGTTCTACACCAGACTGTATAATAGGCAGGTGCAAGATTCTTGGCTGAACAGTGACTACAACAAAATCAGACACAGTCACTATTAAGGTATTCAGACAGTCATGGGCGCTGCGGCTGTCTGAATGCAATAGCTAGCAACAGAGATTCCTCCATCCACGCTGTTTAGTGTGGATTGGGGAATCAATTGATTTCTCTTGTTCACCTGTAGGGCTGAAAATGGGAAATCTACCCTTGTATGGATGGCCTTAGGTTTATGACTGGGATTCATTTTTAACCCTTTCGCTGCCAAGCCCTCCGGAACATTTTGCAATTCAGGTGGCCAGCCATTTTTGCAGTTTTCCCATTGATTTGATTTTCAACTGCTTGCGTTGCTAGCGTTTGTAAATTACCCCCCAAACCATATATTTTCTGAAAGCGCAGGCCCGGTAGAATAAAAAGATGGTGCTACTAAATTGGTAGGCCCTGCGATAATTGCGCTAATGTTTCTCAAATTAATATTAAACAGATTAAAAATACACAATTCAATTGATAAAGCACACTAAAATCATAATCAGTGCACAAAAAAATATTTTCTGACTAAATCTAAAAGATAAAACTGTATTGAGTTAATTAATAACAAATATTTGCAAATTTGAAATCGCGCCTTTTTGCGAAAAGATCTAAAAATGAAGGTACGCAAAACTGTAAATAAGAGACTTATGTTAAACATTGTTTTTACGCTGTGTTGGTGTTGTGATAAAATGATACAGGCGTATATTTAATTGCAACACAAGGTATCACAACGCATGGCAATGCGTCACAAAGCTTTGCCAGGCGCTGCCGCAGTTAAAATATATTTTTTTTAAAGAAAAATAATGCACTGCGATGCATTCTAACAACTCACTGCAGCGCATGTGCATGGCGTACACCACATTATGGTGCACGTGTATGTGATGTGTGTGGGGGGAGCGAGGGGTTGTGCTTTTTTTTACACATTTTTTATTTATTTTGTAATAATTTTTTTTTTACATTTTTAATTTTTTTTTAATTTTAATGTTTTTACATTTTTTACTTATTTTACTTTTTTTTAAATTATTATTATTTATTCTTTTACTGTTGGGGGGACTACGATGAAATATCTGTGGTCTAAACAGACCCCTGACATTTCCCTTTTGAAATAGAAAAAGAAATTGAGGACTTGCCTGGTCCTGGCAGCCACGTGGCCGGGGGAGGGCCCGGTATTTTTGCTAATAGCTTGTGAGCCGCTGATGACAGCTATTAATTTGAAGGGGAAAGTCCAGGGGAAACGTTCTAGTATAAGCTCATGGTTGCTAAAGCGACCATGAGCTTATAGCAGAACTGTAAATGCCAGGTCCGTACGGCATACGTCCTTGGCCAGCCGGGAACACTTTTGTTCCTCTGTATGCCATACGTCCTTGGCAGGGAAAGGGTTAAAGTTATCATGATCTTGTGCCTTTAAAAGACTAAGTACAGTGGTACCTCGGTTCATGAACTTAATTCGTTCCACGATTCTGATCGCGAACCGAATTGGTTTGCGAACGGAATCAAACTGTGATCAGACCACAATCTCGACTAGAGGAAGCCACGACCAGTGTCAGAGCAGGGCAGATGGCTGAAGTTGTGTTCGTCACCCGATTCGGAAATCGCTAAAGGAAGCAAAATTTCGTCGAACTTCCTGTTCGCGAACTGAATTGTTCGTGAACAGAAGCGTTCGTGAACCGAGGTACCACTGTAGTTTAGTATAGCAAATTCTAAACTCAGCCATTTCTTCTACTAACCTTTTTCCCTTCCAAACATGGCAATTCCTCCAATTCCAGAGTTCTTTATTTCAGCACCTCCACTAATTCTGTAGGCTGCCTACAGTCTTAAGTACAATACTCTGCACATTGGTTGCCTTTTATCTAAGCCCTCCCTGACCTTGCCATTGGTGCCCATAGCATGGTAGCTGTTGTGTATTTGGGTATCCTTGCTATAGATTGAAACAGGAGGTTTAAAAGATGACCATAGTTTAAATTATAATGAGGCTAACTGCCCCTCCCTCCATTGCCCATCCCATATATAGTGCCCACTACAGACCTTAGAGGGGCAACCAGATCTTAGACCAGTGACCTATGCTGGCTCATGCTGCTCTTCCTTCCACCTCACTGAGCTGCTGCACCACAGCGAACTGTATATAGACACCTCTTCTCCAAAGTCCTTAATGGGGAAGCCACGTAGTTGTTGGCTGCCTGGTGATCTGAGGTCTATATGGGACACTGTGGGGGTCTATTCACTAAGCTGCCGTAGGCAGCCGAGTGACTAAGCGGCCCCAAGCAAAGTGAGCCTATTCACTTCAGGCTGGTACGGCTGATTCCAGCCATATATCAGCTGAAATCAGCCGTACATCAGGTGGCTTCGCGTGGCTTCGGGTCGGCCGAACATGCTCAGCAGAAGGAGTTCGACTCAACATCTGGATCGGCTAAGCCGGACCTCCGCTTAGCCTGAAGGACACACCTTTCCTCCCCCGGATGGAGAACTGCAGGTCCCCCTCTGCTGATTGACAGCAGCAGTGGGCGGGTGCAATAGCTAGTTTGCTATTGGCTATTGCAAATTGAAATAGCCAATAGAAATCTAGCTATGCATTCCTATGGTGATTTTTTTTTTCTTCTTCTGACGGCAGCCAAAACAAATCCAATGTCAGAAGAAAAAAAAAAGAGCAGGGAAAGGTTTACTCTGCTCGATCGAGCAGAGTGAACCTTTCTGGGAGAAAGTGTTTCTCTCCCGGGTGGCCGGGAGTCTAATAGAGTCCCAGAGCGTCCGGGGGAGGAATGACAGATGGCGTTCCTGGTTACTGGGTAACTAGGAACGCCATCTATCATTGCACACTGAGAACATGGAGAGGCCGCTCTCAGTGTGTAATGACAGCGTCCCTGGTTAGCTGGTAACCAGGGACGCTGAACTCTCTGAGAGTGGTCGGAGCCAGCCGTGAGATTAACCTCCGTCAAAATTAAAACTAATGTTATCCTTAAAATCTTCTAACTATATTTAGGTAAATTAGTAAACAATAGATATTATTCCATTACTCCATTTACCTTTAGTAGGTGCTTATTTGGTTTGTAAAAGTCAGTCATGTATGCTATTTAATACATGCAGAATTTTAAACTTTACACTTATTTCAAAAAGACAGCTCAATCCTAGACAAGGAAAATAGTTAAGAAATGTTATTTAAAAAAAATACCTGAGAGTTTTGATTTTCCTTCAAACAGGTTTTCAAGGTTTCCTGCTTTTCCTTTTACTCCTCCCATGTTTAAAGATCGTTTGGCGATTTTTAACGGCTTTCCCTCACTGCTTTCAATGACATTGGGATCATCTTCATTAAAAGTGCGAACCTGGATTCCAGGATCCTTGGCTAATATAAAAACAAAAAATGTGAAATGCGAACTACAGTGGGAATGGATTAAGTTTAACTAGGCAAAAATGTACAGAACATAGGGCTGGCACACTTCCACCTCTGTGATATATGATATCTAATCATGTGAACACATTTTTATCCTCCTTACTCTTCCTAAGCAGGTCCTCCGTAGCAGAAGAGATACATTATAAGGCTGTAGTACAACTTTACCACAGTAATAATAGCGATTGGAATTAGACTACTAATGCTGCAGTAATGGGTGGGTGGGTAGGTGGGGTTGATCTTTTGCACACCTACTATTACAAAGTTTCAGCGGAAAGTCAGTACGTCCTAAAAATGCCAAAAGTCACCAATTGGCATTTCTAGTAATCTGCACCACTACTCTTAATATGTTAGAATTGTTCTGGATTACTTCTTGATGATAATTTCTTTACAATTATTATTATTTACTTGTACTTTCCTTGTCTTATTTCAGTGCCAATAACCGACATTTAAAAACTGTGAAGTAAAAAGAGTGCTGTAATCAGGGCCGCCATCAGGGGGGTACAGTCGATACTCATGTGAGGGGCACGGGCAGCCTGGGGGGCCCGGGACCCTTACATGGGTATCGGCCAATGGCAGTACAGGTGACAGCAAGTGTGGAGGTGGAGGCGGCTGGGCCCCCGCAACGCCAGACCTGTGTTGGAGGTAGCCGGGCCCCAGCAGCGCCGCCGGTGTTCTGATCTCGGACTGGCTGGAAGTGACATCATGTCACTTCCGGCTGGTCCGGCGGCAGAGGAGGCCAGGCTGCAGGAGCAGATAAGAGGAGCTGGGAGGGATACGCAGCCCACCTGAGACCCTTGCAGAGCCCACCATAGAGAGTCTCAGATGTGCTGTACAGTATCTATGGTATGCTCTGCTGGGTCACTCTCATATCCTGGTCTCAGGATGTGTGGGGTCTCACTTGGGTCCTGAGTCCAGTGCGTTACTAACCAAAGAGTCCAGCGGGTTACTAAGCCCAGAGTCCAATTCATATACTGTTCTGCATTGCTAAATAATATGGTATTGATATTTGTAGTCCCCCTACAGCCGGTGCCACTCTGCATTAGAGTGTAAGCTCCTCTGTACAGAGATTGATGTAACACTGTGGTATATGTCAGAGCTATATAAATGTATAATAATAATATTAGTGTGAGACTGTGGAGGGACATTGGAGTGTAAGCTCCTCTGGTGCAGAGACCACCGGGCGGGGGAGGGGGGGGGGCAGTTTTTTATGTATGTAATGTGTGCATTACAGCACTTGGTATGGTCCCGTCCCCCCCTCCCCTTTAACTTGGTACCTTCCTGTACACGCAGGAAGGAGGGTTTTCAGGAGGTAGAGCTTGGTCTGTAGTGGGCTTTACCAAAGAGCGATCAGGGAGTGGAGCATAGTCGCTTGAGTGGTAAGGTAAACGTTTTAGCAGCCCGACAATGGGGGTGGGGAGGGAGAGCCCACACAGGGCCTGCACAGAGTGGTGTGGGGTGGTGGCAGTGGAGGGGGCGGTGTGAGGCCGAAAATTGTGTAAGGGGCCTCTGTCATATTAAGCTGACACTTCTCCTCTGGGTGAAAATACATCTGAATAGCAGTGCCCACACCTCACCTTAATAGATCCTACTAACTTACAGTAAATGCAAAGATCCAGATTGTTACAGATGGCCATTCCTGACTGTTTTTTTTATGTAGCCCTTCCAATTTTCACACCCCTACTATATCACACCCCTATTTTCAACACTTCAGTTCTCTAAGCAACTTACAAGTGCAGTTAGCTTTGACAACGCAGTCTTTAATTTCACCATTGTCGCATTCACTGAAAGTGGAAATTAAAAACATAAAAAAATGAATGCATTTAGAAAGTCCCCACAGAGAAAGCAGAGATAAAAAAGAGAAATACATTGATTTATGTCATGTCTGATTATGTCAATATATAAAGCCTGTCTTAAGAAGCATTTCCAAGTGTTATATTTGCAGTAACCATAGACAGCTCTCAACAATAAGATAAATGTCGTAAAACATTTATGGTTAAACAGGTTTATTGGTGATCGAAATGGTGACAAGGGGTAACCCACAACACCTCATAAACATCATAGATAAACAAGTAACCATTGCTGCCATGGTAACAGCTTGGGAATGCTGAACAACACCAAGGAGCTGATTTACTACAGGCAAATAAGCTGTATATTTTTCAACAGAATTTTCATTTAGCAAAAAAATGCTGTTTTTTTATATTTTCCTTGCATATGATTGGGTGAATTGTCAAAAAACTCCCAAAAAACTCCCTTGCAAAGTCACCATCCTATTTGGCTTTAGCACATCAACCCTCATAGCTCTTTTGGAGGGACAGTCTCTCAGTTGACACTCGTTCTCATCAAATGTATTAATATAAATGCATCCAGAATCGGTGATTTACAGCCAAATATGATATCATGGTAATAAGCCAGTTCTCAATGTGGAATAAATGGCTCAAAAATATTAGGCTGTATCTGTACTATATACCAGTAGTTCTGGATGCACAGATTACTCAAAAGGAATAAAGGAATGATTTGTTTGGCTCTGCCTACTTTCTGATGAGAGTGAAAAATGCAGATACTTTCTGTTTAATGAAGGCTTACTGTGATTGGAGGGCTTTTTGGTTTCTTTTTTAGCCCACCTCACCTATCTTGTCTGGTTATAGCTTGTTTTTGTTAAATCTGTGTCCTTTTGCCATCCTGTGGCTTGTCAAGAGTACTACGCTAAGCAAAATGTAAGAAAATCAAGTCAGATACCATCCAGAATGTATTCCTAGTTCAAAACATATCACAACTCTAGAGGAAGATACACATACCTCATTTATTGCCTTCATGATTCCCCATTCATTTAAAAATACCCATTTCCAGCTCCACCTGCTGCAATATTGTGGGAACTTGGTGAGTTAAAATGTATGGAATTGTATATAAACCCAAAAGCAAAAATGTAATATGTTGCAGCTTACCATTTCTTACACATGGTGGCTGCATTAGTTTATTTTTATGTCTTTCTTTTCATCTGGTGATCCAGCCAGAGCGTCACAGTTTGCTAAGTGCTCTGACAACCCCCCCAAGTGACCCAATAGGCAATCACCTCAGGTTGCCTTATTATAGGCATGGTCCTGATCTGACCTTTTAATACCTTGTCAAAGTTGCCAGCAATAAGAGCCCATTCACACCAGGGCAGTTATGGATCAGCGTGGTTACCGCGCTTATCTCGCTTATCTCGCAAGGAACTTTATGGGAGTTTGCTGAAACGCATTTAAAAATGCCCAAAACCACGCTGATCATTGTGATTACATTGAAAGCTGTATGGAAACCGCACTGATTAGCGCGGCAAAAATAGTGCAGGGAGCAGTTTGGGTGTGGGGCAGTCGCAGTCGCATGAACCGTCCCCATAGCAATGTATGGGATTGTTCACGTCGGCGGATCCGTGCGGCCAAAACCGCGCGGCTAAACCCGCCCGGTGTGAACGAGGTCTTATGTCTGTACCGCAAGTCTGTTTTATAAATATCTTCTCAAAGGAAATGATTTAATGATAAATACATTGAAGGAAATTTATACAAACGGGAGCAGACATAATCTGGAGCAGTTGCCCATGGTAACCAATCAGCCCCTCTCTTTCATTTTGAAATCTTAACTGAACAAACTGAAGAGAGAAGCTGGTTGGTTGCCATGCACAACTGTTTCAGTTTTGATAAATTCCCCCCATCTTCTTTATAAAAACATTTAGCGTTCCTGTTTCTGAATTTTGTCACATCTAGATAATTACCAGATCGAGCAGGCTACAGTCACTGTTTCTCCATGGCTGATCACCTTCCCATTGTAAGGACAATCTGTTGTTACAAATAAAAAGAAAACTGTTAATGTTGATCTATATTTAAGCTGAGTATGAGAGAAGTATTCTGTGTATATATTATACAGAACTAGGGCCGGACCTGTGCTAAAATGCGTTAAACTGGTTTACACAAAAAGGCCATATATCTAGTGAAACCTCATTGGGGGGAATTTATCAAAACTGGAGCAGACAGAATCTGGAGCAGTTGTCCATAGCAATCAATCATCTTATCTCTTCAGTCTGTTCAGTTTTGAAAATGAAAGAAAGAAGCTGATTGGTTGCCCTGGGCAGCTGCTCCAGATTCTGCCAGCACCAGTTTTTATGAATTTACCCCAATGTGCCATGTAAAGCTATGAGGTTATGAATAATATCAGCTACCATTAAGCTTTTGTTAAACAATGTGGGAACAAAAGGAACCATGGTTGGCTTCACTACAAAAAAAAAGGGAAAAGAAAACAACAGCAAAGACAGAACAAAGACTCCCCCAAGGTAATGCATTTTACAAAAATGGTGCCCAAAATAATATAAATTTAAAGTGATAAATAGGATTGAAAAATAATTCATAATCAGAAGTGATGTGAAATGCCACTTACACCAAATGCCAACTACACCGTCACTGCCAACTACCATAAGTGATTATTGCACAGGGTTATTTTATCAACTGCCACAAACCTGGGCAAATCAAGCTTATTATATACAAGCAGATGTTACCTATAGTGATGATGACATGTCACAGTGATCAGTAGTTCCATAGATATAGACAGCTTAACATATATGCAAATATTGACTTTAAATTGTCAACCTATTTTTGCTTGGTAATGCTTGAAAATGTCTTTTGCTCCCTGCACAGACAGGAGTACAGGGACAAGCGAGGCCAATCCATACACAAGGTATCACCATACATTGCATGTCCTTTAGTAATTGGCCACCACGCTGGCAGATTGTCACGAGAAACCAAGCTCCCCAATTCAGACAGAGGTAGCAACTGAAAGCAGCATGCACACACTGACTACAGTTATTACAGAATACCTCCAGTCACCACTAGGAGATTCACAAAAGTCTAGCTGACACAGGCCGATACAAACATACACAGGCCGATACAAACCTTGCATAAAATCTGGTTTACTCTAAAGGTGCCCATACACCTTACAACCTTGTCTTGCAGTGGTTGTAAGCTAATTAAGAGCTCTAACTTGCTGCACACATTTCCTGGGAAATTGTAGACTTGCAGAACACTTGCAGCACAAGCTCTAGTTGACACTTTTTGAATTAGTAGCTGGCCACAGACCTTACAACCATCGCAAGACTTCTGTCTTGCGATGGTTGTAAGGAAATTTTAAAAACTTACGATCTGTCCATCTTGGACAGGCAGATCGTACTTGCGATCATCGAAAGCCTGCCCCGCTTCCAATGACCGCAATGCTGAACGGGCAGAGCGCGCGTGCGCACACCAGCCCGTTCCGCAGTTGTCGAGCGAGCAGGCTAGAAACCTGCGGAGAATCGTACGATTCTCGCCGGGTTTTCTAGCATGCTGGTTCGACAAAAGACGTGCACCCGTACAGTAAAAACGGTCGCACGCCTTCCGGATTTCCCGCAAATATCGTACGATAATCGCAAGGTGTATGGGCACCTTAAGGGTTGTGTGGCAGCTAAGGTAATTTTCACACACTTCTGAGATTCCACAAGCTATTCTGTGAGCTGTAATTTATGAGCACTTTTATCTCCCCACTGCCCACACAGACCCACACACACCAGTCATATGAGTTATGGTAGTTTGCCACATCATGCAGTTTGTCAGCTGACTGCTCTGCCAGGCTAACATACAGACACACAGATCCCTGAAAAACGAGTATACAGGCACTAGAAATATAATGCAACAATCTCTCTAGGAGTCATGCATCCTTAGTACATAGAAGGCCACTTATTATTTTTTATAATTAGTATTCCTAACCAATATGTTTATACAAATATGTAGAAAAGTAAAAGGTTACAAAGCCAAGAAAGAAAATGCCAAACAGAAATGTCTGATAATAAATAGAAGAGGAGAAAACCCTTACGCTGCGTTCACACCTTAGGGTATTGGAAACTCGCGTTCCTTACCGCGTGGTTTTACCGCGATTTGCGATAAAAGAAACGCACGGCAAACGCGAGTTTCTGAGGGGGTATCCGGCTGTATCCTGATGGATACAGCGGGATACGCGCATTAATACTCCTCAAAGAAGCTCCTGTACTTCTTCGGGCGTATGGCGTTTTACCGCGCGATCGTACGCGCGGAAAAACGCACAGGTGAGAACCATGCCCATAGGCAAACATGGGTTTTCACCTGTTGCGCGTTTTACCGCTCTGGTGTGAACCAGGCCTTAATGTTACTGTTTGGGCAATATTGTGTTATCCTGTTGGCAGGAGTATGCCAGAAAATTCAGCAATCAGCCTTGTTTTTGCACAAACTTTAGACAAATTACTCTGTTCATTTTCTGGCTACTTCATTCATAGAGGTAAAGATGTGGAATAAGCTCTAACACTTGGCCAATCACCTTTGGAGGTGGTAGCTTACCTGCTGTAAGAAGAATTCTTGCCTTCTAAAGTGGCCGTAGGTTATATGGACCAGTTAATTCTGATGACTTGATTGAGTTTAGGATTTCTGACATCAGTGCATCATTTCAATCACAGCAAGTTCAAACAACACATGGCCAGAGTGAGCAGGGTCCATATAAACAGTTTGTCAGTCCTCAGGTTGTTCTATGAGGATAGGACATACCATTCTGCATCTGCATGTAGATCATAGTTTGTACTATCAGAAGGAATAACTCTCATCTCCCCACAGCTAATACTAGATAGATGAAACATCAATAGACTGAGAGATGAAACATATACCCTCTGCTCTTTGGAAAATTACAAACTATTGCAGACACTTTGGAACCCAGTACCTGCAGAGTCTGAAAGGGCCCTTTAACGGCTTGCTCCCCAGTGAGGTGACAGTTGTCAATAATTATCTGCAGCCACAAGCCGACAGGAGATTTGTTTGCAGGTAGGTATTAATTTTTTTTACCTCCAGACCCCAAGCTGTCTATACTAAAATGTGAACATTTGTCCAAATTACTAACCACTGAATTAAGAAAGTATTTGTATTATCATCTCTACTCTATATTTAAATTCTATATGTAATAAAAGTTTTTAAAAAATGTCGCACTCCACAAGATCTTTACCGGAAAAGCAAAGTCTTTGTCCATGGAGCAAAAAACACACGCTGCCTATAACTCCCCTCCTTGATCCTCATCCTCTAACGCGTTTTACCATTTAGGCTTAATCATAGAGAGGAGGGGAGTAATGGGTTGCGTGTGTTTTTTGCTGCCTAAATAAAGACTTTTATCTGTACCTTGGACACAGGCAAGTGAGAAGTCAAATTCGGAATGTGAACATTGTTTTGTCTTATATTCTGTAATAATGTTAAAGTGTGTTTTAATTTATTTTTTAATATTGTATGCAAATAATAAGCAAACTATTTAAAGATACATTTATAAGCATATAAATAATAAAATAAAACTACAGTATATTGCAATTAGAAGCAATATAAATGAAAATGATATCTGGGATTTTGTCTTTATTTCTGTCAAAAACAAATGTACCCGTCCAGTTCCACCCTGCCCATATCTGCTGGATGACTTTTAGTGTCATTTATAGAACAATGTCGCTGGTCTCGTCCGCATATAAGAGAGCTGGAAATGCAATGAAAACACAGCAGACAATACAGAGTATCTGTCGGGGACCTACCCAGCAGCGGCAGCTGTGCTGCAGATCCCGGCCCCTCCTCCAGTTCAGACGTCACAACTCGACGTCGCACTCCTCGGGCCGCCGAACGTAGCCCCGCCTACACGGATGTCGGCTCCCTTACCCCCCCCCACGTCTCATCTCTGGACTGTGGCCAAGATACATTGCTGACAGCCTGACTAAAACCACAAGTAACTTGGAGATTTAGACTGTGTTATTGTGTTGCTGGACTATATCGCCATCTGCTGGCGAGAGCTATACTGCACCCTCCTGTGATCTCTCCCACTGAGAAGTAGTTACATTTTGCATGTGCTATATCCCATGGTACTACTTCACATAGATACCGCATTATAGTTTGTTGCTGATCTGTCACTTAGCTGCATTTATGTGTGCAATAATTGTGGGAAATTAACTACATTGTATGCTGGAATACACTGGTAGTTTTTCTTTTGTTTAAGTGGTATATGATGTTTGTGGGAGCTGCGCACCTAAGAGGGTTACAGCAGCATCCCCAGCCTGAACCACTTCCTGATCCGATTGGGCTGGGCCCTGAGATCTATATCTGAGCTCCATAGGCAGTGGGTAGAGCATTACAGTATCTTGATTTAGGTCCTTCACCTAAAGATGAGGGGTGTACAGTAAATCATGACATTTTCCTAAGACTCATAGCTGACACGAATACCCCTCCCTTTACCCATTTCTTCTAGTGATAAATCCCTGACTGTTGTTTTATGTGAACTACTTCTCAATATGCATGTTTCTTGTTCATAGCAACATGGCAAACACTTGACATTGTTTTGTTAGGAGTAACTTATTAACCTGCAAAAGGGTGACAACAAAACTCTGTTTCAAAAGAAGGAAATGTGCAAATAATTTCAAATTATTCTATTGAACAAAATCCTTCTGAGTAGGTCCCTCAGTTATAAAGCCATAAATAATATTTTTTATTTTAAATAACTTTTACAAGTGTGTTGTTAAAATGGACACATTAAATTACTTATTTTATAGCAGAATGTGTACAATAATATTGCCCTGCATCCCACCACAACCAAGGTGCTAGATTTTAGCTGGACTAGATAACTTATATTGTATACATCTATGCATAACTGAACCTTGCATCATATCATAATATTAAACAGTGCTGTATTAACTTGTAAAATAGCAGGTGAAAACATTGGCAGTTTAAACTTTGTCCTTGATGTCATCAAAGAAAAATTGGCACTATTAAATTGGAATGTATCTGAGCAAGGCTATAGGACTTTATGTACATTGGTGGGAATGTATTGGGCAGCCTTTCTTAACCAGGGGTGTTGTGCCTCCTTGGGCTGCCTTCTGTCTTTGCCAGGGTGCCTTCATATTTTCACACAGTGTCATGAATTTCCATGGTGCAGGCATGTGGCCACCAGAACTATAGAAATGCATGCTGCTAATCCAGGGTGGGCTGAATCCAGGTCTTCCACCTTTCAGAACAGGACAGAAGTCCACCTCTGTCCAGACATCCTCCACCTCCTGCCCCCTCTGCCGTGCTGCCACAGCCACACTGTGGTAAAGGGTTAAAAGGTAGAATTACGATTTGAAGGGGGAACTGTGGATTCTAATGTGAAAGGGGGCTCCTGATGTGGAGTGGGCGACTCGGATGGAATGGGGGCTTCTGATGTGAAGGGAGGGACTCCACGCCATTTTATGTTTCGTTCTGTACAGTTCATCCTGAAAATCCATATCAGACCCCCCCATCTAGGATAAGGGTCTGGTATAGATTTGGGGGGGAACCAGTTTTTACATTTATATTTCTAGACTGGGATGCTGAAAGATTTTGCATGCTTTTAAAGGGTGCCAAGATGTTGTATCTATAGGTAAAATTACAATTTTGGATTTGAATATATTAAATATAGCACTTGTAAAAGAGGCCTAAGGCAACAGTTGTAAAATTAGCCCTGAATAACTCAGAGGAAGGACACACACCCTCCGTCCCACCTAGGAGGGGTTCATGCCCTCCTTCCTAACCAGGAGGAACAAACCCCGTATAGAGACATAAATGCCTTTACTGGTCAGTTTGCAGAGTCTGGCAAACAAAAACATTCAGACATGTTTATTTGTTATATAAAGATTTAAGAATCAGTTAATAGATTTATCGCCAAAAATAACTTTTCCAAAAAAATTTATTAGAAGTAATTTATCTTTAGTTGAATAGCCTTTAACCTCTTAGTTTGATAAATTATTATTACATTAATAAGTTAATTTATGAATGTTAATATTAATAAGTCATATTGTAAAATTAGTGACAGTGAGTGAATATCAGCCAATTTTTTAGAGCATTCATCTGTCATTGATGAATCCATATATAATCTGTCTCTCTTCCCTTGCTGTATTCCCAATAATGTAAAATTAATTGTAGTGTAGCATTTAATCTACTTTTGCATGGAGTTTCATATTCCACCTGTATCCCTAGTCAGGAGCTTTCCCTCACTTTCTGTCAGGAAAGTAAGTGTTGGGAAACCTCGTCAATGTGGACACATTTTTAGCGGCAAAGGGTTAGAAGGTCTCACACTGTTTTGATTGCCGTTTATGCCTTTTGTCCCCATAAGGACCGCACCCTCCCATTTCTTGTTTTGGCATCACAGGGGCAGAAAGGAAAAATCTCCCCTATGGGTTTACAGGCAGAAATAAAACCTGAAATTTAAGTTTACCCCACTCTACCCAAACATATTTACAATGAAGCTACATGATAAGAGGAAGTTTAACTAATGTATTATCTAACAATATTTTTTTACATCACTAATGTGGCTAAACTACAAAAGAAAAATCAAATGAATTTACTATTGTGTTAAATATGTGTACTGAAAATCTAGCAGGAAGAAAAACTGGATCTCTTTTTAAACAGAGCCTACATACGGGTTCAGCAAGCGTGTAAATCCATGCAAACACAAATAGACATGCTAAGAATAAGTGACAAAATGAAACAAAACTGGATGCTTAGTGACGCCTGGTTTCTTTAGAAAACTAATCTCAGTAGTTTATTGTTTGTAGAACAGGTTAACCTGCTACCACAACACAGTCCTTTTGTACAGAATGCAGTATTTTTATGGTCAGCCATAAAACTAAAATAACACACTATATAAAATTCTGTCTTTTCATATTCTGCACCAGAAAGTTCTCACAGAGTTGTAATTGACTATAACAGATCAGTTGTCAAGATCTAACCCTTTGTTTAATTCCCTGACTGGAGAGTCAACCAATTTTGTAAGTACCTTAGTGCTTTTATAAAAAACTAAACTAATATATATTTTAAAAAGTGTTAGCAGGATAAGCATACACTGTATTTTTTGCTTTGCAATATTTAAATAATGAACTTGTGATAAGCGTTTTAATGCCCGAAACAACAAATAATAAATTCATAAAAAGCAAAAATTAGATTTTGGGTATCCAATGCACAATAAACCATTTAACCAAACCTGGTCAAGAATAAGACTAATTATAAACATCATGGATACATATTTACCCTTATCTTTCGCAGATGTTGCATTGAGTAGACAAATAGCTGAGAGAACCAGAATAGGGAGGACACTCATGGTGTCGGCCCCTGGATTGGTTACAAGTTCAGGCAGTAACCACTTCTTCTGATGCTTCCACTGTAGGTTACTACGGCTGTGCTGTCATTACTGTCACCAAACCAGAATTGTCCAGTGGCTGTGAAACCTGGAGGAATGTGGGTCTGAAAGGCTCTCTCTTCTTTTTATAAGGTGGACTACTGGAATGGGGGTGGAGGAATTTGACAGGTAAGACAGGTTCCTCCACCACAATGACAGCTCTTAGCGTTGTAGAAGAAGACTGCACTTGCAAATATTTCTCACTCATTAAAAACCTTTCATGAGTTACATTTTTGTCCTTGCTTTTTTATTTTCTAATTCCTGGCAATTGTGTGTGTAACATGATTTCCAATTTTGAATGCACAGTTCACTAGTAGGACTTACTTAATTTACTAAAATAATTCCCCTTTAAACTGCACCCATCATATACAAACTATACAAAGTACAGCTTGGAGAAATATTAGGAACCACATGTAGATTAGAGATGCTGGGAAAACGTGGGAAGATGGTGAATACTGGTGTCAATCAGCAGCATAGTAAAGTCTGTTGAAGACCACGGTATTGTGAAAAGCAAAGAAAACTGTGGATATCAATATTTTTGAGACAATAAATGGAAATAGAGATTGATGGATTGAACTGCTGTGTTTATATGTATATTGTATTATATTTCTATGTATATTGTATTATTGAGTATGAACGCTATTTAAAGCGGAGTTTTTTTTAGAAGTGATTTAAAAGTTTGTTTGGGGTAAAAAAGAAATTCTCTACCAATCTATGTTTTGAAAGCTTCACTGTAAGCTCAATGCATATTGTTTAGTAATTCTTGACAAAACCTGCCTTTATTGCACTAATTATCTTAAACCAGTCCAGTTATATATCTTATAACAGTAAAGTAGACACCATTGAAATGATAACTCTAGACAGGGTCTGTACTCTTGGGTTTATTATTTCATGTTGGGGCTGCCGGTCATAGTGTGTTATCAAATATAGTACATATGTCATATGTCTTTTGTGGACCTGAGTTTTGATATTTATTTATACCTACCTCACCTGAGTTTGACAAGAATGGAATTGTCAATGAGTATTAATCCTTATGTCTAGCAAAAAGATGAATAGTGATTAATACATTGATATACCATACCTGTGAGTACTCAGATACACAGAGTACAGTGTATATAGCCTGTGAGTGTGCATGGAAATATGTTTTCAGTTAATACAAATAATGATGGATTTATATTGGCAGACTCTGCCTAAACATATTCACATTTTATATTTTTGCATACCTCAAGACTAGTATAGATGAGCAAAGACACTCAATGCTGTAAAAAATTCCATCTGGTATACTTCCAAAAAGAAGGACCCAGTTAGGAGAGCCTTGAATATGAATGACTACCACAGATACGATTAGAAACTAAAGTTAAACATAAGGTATGTTGGTCAAACTGGAAATGTTTGAATTAATCTTCACTGTAATATAGATATAAACCATCACTATAGTTTAATGAATACAGGCCATATACACTGGCTAGTAGACGTGAGCATTGTCTGACATTAGGATTGCTCGCAAACTAATATAAAAAACGTATGTGCTTGCGTGAGATGAGATGCGTGTTTAAGATAAAAAGGGTGTGACAGAAATGGCAATATAGTAATAAAGGGTTTTTTTTAAGCCTGGGGAAACTTTAGAAAGATAAATGATAGACAGCACAAATGTTCTGCTGTTCTGCCTGAAATTAAAGCCAAAAAACTCAACACAAAAGTGCAACGTCATACAAGACTTAGAAGTTATTTCCAGCATGCCAGCAAACATGCAGCTTAACATCTACATGTCATTTATTTCTGGTGCAATTTATCAGATATACGACAGCCCCTTTCCCTACAGAAAGAACGTGGAGGTCAGTGCACCTTTAGCCTTTTATACCATTTTCATATATTCTAGTTTTTATATACTGAACCAGTGGCTTTAGAGTAGCTTGGGTCTAATCCTGGTTTAAAGCAAACCTAAAGCCAAAAATTCACCACAGATGCTTGTATGGATAGGCTTTGGGCTTGTGTCAAAGGCATCAGTTTGAGTGGCTTCTGAGATTATTTGGAATTCATTAAAAGGTGCATTTGACCTGCAGTTGACCTCTTCTGACCTGCATTTAAACTGTTTCAAGCAGGTTTTCTTTTACCAAAGACTGATATCGGATGCAAAATCCCATTGAAGCAGGCCCTACGTCTATTGCTTCCTCTTCCTGCCTATTCAACAAAAAAAACCTTTAAATACTTACCAACCAACCTGCCTTATGAATACTTCCACTTCTTCACCATGCCCATGTTCTGCCTCACAGAGCCCATCCATGGCTGTGGCAAAGACGAGAAAGTAATAGTGAGTCAGTGGTATTTTGGACCCAGAAGGACTTTGCTTCAGGAGGCACTGAGCCTGGGAAAGGGGGATTGGTTCTGACAAGAAGGAATGACAGACCTATAGTTGATTTTTTTTAACTTTAGAGCCAGTTAAATAATGCATGACTTGATTTTGGGTTTTAGAACAGCAGAGTGTCTGTTTTGGTAAAGATATTTTTTTTAACTATACCATAGTTGACATTTCCAGTTATACATGTCCTTATCTGAATAAGGAAATTAGCACCAACTACACGCTCTTAATAACTGCAATACCCAATATTAGGTTAACAGAGGCAATGCATGCGCTTGTTCCGTTGTCAAACTTTGTAAGTATATAAAACTGTAAACCATGGGCAGCTTAAAATTAGAACTCTAGTCAAAAATGTTTTTTTGGGGGGGGGG
>NW_017308206.1:96452-106620 GCF_000935625.1 Nanorana parkeri | reverse complement strand
ATGTCTGCTTAAAATATATCATTGCTACTTTTCATTTATTTTCAATTATTTTTAAGAACTACTCTATACTTACTACCAGGGATGTCCTGATACCAATACTAGTATTTGTATGGGGACCGCCCTGTTACTAGAGGCCGATACCAGCCCTGTTCATTTTTAAACTTGAGGGGCTACTTAAGGTCCCGCACTTGCTGGGGCCCTCAGGCAGCCTGCTGGTGGTCCTCAGGCAGCTGTTCTTGACAGTTCAGGTCCGGCCGCACATAACCTCGGCCCTGGTGGGACCCAAACGCAGCCCTGGTGAGATCTACACGCAGCCCTGGTAAGACCCAAATTTTGCCATTCTCCATTGCTCTATAATCTATGATTATAGAGCAATACAGAATGGCAATCGGCAATAGAAGACTACAAATCTCATCAATAATTGCTAGTTGCCATTCTCCATTGCTGTATAATCATGGATTGATGGGATCTGTAGTCCTGTATTACTGGTTGCCATTCTCCATTGCTGAATAATCATGGACTGAGTTACAGTTCTTCATAATTATAAAGAAACTGCCCTAAAATCATTTGTCTGTATTGTTTTAGAAAAAAAATGTCCCTTATATAATTGTTATCGGCAAGTACCTGAGGGAACGTACTTGTACTTGGTCTTACAAAAATGGCATCCCTACTTACTACTCCTGTATACAGTACATGTTTTTTTCTTCAGCATCTGCCAAGCCCTGATGAAAAGATACCTTTTCAACCTTTGAAACACGTTGACTTTCGTTGACAGAAATAGAATGTGACTTTCAATAAAATAAAACTTCTGGACTTTACACTTGTCTGGCAATTTTCCCCTTGCAGAAAAGGTTTTTTTCGTCCCCAGTATAAGTGTTCCCCTCTTTTTGTGTTCTGGAGAAAACTGTAACATTTTAAATTGCACCTAATTTTCTGTTTCAGTGATTAATTGGGAAACTGCCATTCGGATTTCGGATGCTCCGAAATTCGGAATTTCAGGAAAATTCGTACGAATTTCGATTCGTAACGAAACAAATCGCAGATGTCTAATGATAATGGTCAACATGATCCAGAAATAAAAATCTAATCCTTCCCTACTTTGTCCACTATTAAAAGCTCTGAAAAGCTTGGAGGCTGCCATTGCTGATTTCTCATTCTGCAAATACCAGTTGCTTGCCTGTCATGTCAGTCACTACCTATAACAAGAATCTGTGGAAAAGGAGTTCTGACTTTACTTTGACTTTTATGATCTGCATGCTTTTTTCCTGGCCAGTGATTCAGAAAGTATTGAAGCCAGGAGGTAAACACAAAAGCCTGGCATCTGGCATTTTTAGAAGGAGGTTGGCGATAGCAGCTTACCGTACATATTTCTCTTAGTAAAAGTTTACTGTAAAATTATTTTAATTGTGATTAGTTACATTTTATATTACTTATTTGTTATCATAGATAATCCTAAAATGTATAAATAACTCTCTGAATTTATAGTGTAGAATATGAACTATACAATACAATAGTTAGACCTAAACTGGTTACACATAATTCAGTATAGCTAAACCTATATTAATGAAAATGTATCTTTGTGTTTATTTTCTGATGTATTGTAGTGCTGTAAAAAAATCACAGATTATGTACCAACATCTTGAAAACATATGTTTCTTTATGTCTAAGATAAAGCATTTCTTTGTACTTTTCAGGACCATGTTATCAACAAATGGATTCTTTAATTTACTAATACATTTATCTAGTCTCATCTTGAACCATTACCTAGTGCCTGGACAGCTCGTTGGTAGCAGAGACATGTACAGGGCTATTCACAAAAGGGTGAAGAGTTGGGGAAGACAGAAGTGAACAATCTAGGACAACAGAGCTGAACTGGAAAGCGAGCTGAAATGGAGAATTTTTCCAAATCAGCTATGTTGTCCTAGATTGTTAACTTCTCCTGCCTTCTCCAACTTCTAAGTGAGCAAAGCAGTAAGTGAGCATTCTACAAGCAAAGCTCCAGGGCCACTCTGTCAGGGATATTCTGAACATACTGAGCCTTCTGCATAAATAACCAATACATTGGCTGGAAGTGCCTTTTATATAAAATCAAATCAATAGGAAAAAATTGCAGAAAATTCAAAAATGGCTTGGCCAGCTGATTTGAAAAATGTTCCGGAGGGCTTGGCAGCGAAAGGGTTAAAGTGAACCTCTTCCGCAACCCCTACTAACACTAAAAATCCCAGGTGCATGCAGCTCTGCATGCTAAACTCAAAACATCGACAAGTCATTTGTTAACCTAAAAGATTTATCTGGTTACGTACAGTCTGTTTAATCACACTTCCTGCAATCCTGAGGCAATGCAAACATTGCCTTGGCCTCACAGTTGCCCCCCTGGGAAAGCTATGTCACCAGTGCCTTCCAGGGAGATCAGCCACCAACTACATGTGGGACTCAAAATGGTGGCACGGTTTTATATGAACATAAGAGGAGCATTACCCCTTTGAGTCACATAAGGCAAGAAATTATCATTAGATGTATTTATCTGTCTACAGTAAGTATATTAATAATGGCAGTTTCATATGAGGGGGGTCCACTTTAAACACTTCCGGGTCTATTCACTAAGCTGCCGAGTGCAGCCGAGTGAACAACCGACCCCAAGTGAAGTGAGCCGAACACTGTTCGGCTATTCACTTCAGGCTTGTATGGCTGATTTCAGCCGTATATCGGCTGAAATCAGCCGTACATCGTCTTGCTTCACACGGCTTCGGGTCGGCCGTACAGCATGTTCGGCTGACCCGAAGTGCAGAAGGAGTTCGACTCAGCCGATCCAACATCTGGATCGGCTGAGCCGAATCTCCGGCAGGCTACTCACTGCTGTTCGGCCTATTCTTATAGATGCCGAACAGCAGTGAGTGAATAGCCGAATGCCGCTGAGCGGCATTCGGCTCGGCTTTTCTGCTCGGTCCCTCAGAGGGACCGAGCAGAACAGAAAAATTGTTTAAAAAGTTTTAAAAAAAAGTAAATAGAAAACGATTGTGCGGAGCTAGCAATGACAGCTAGCTCCGCCCAACAGTTTTCTAATGTCCGGCGGTTCTGCTGTCGTAAAAAAGGGGAAAAAATCTCCCGGGCGCTCTGGGAGCCTTCCGCTCCCGGCCGCTCAGGAGAGAAACACTGATTTATCTTTTTCTTTCTTTATTCTGACACGGAGCTGTGTCAGAATAGAAAAAAAAAATAAACGTTTTTGCCCATTGGAATGCATTGCTACATTCCTATTGGCTATTTCAATTTGCAATAGCCAGCCGATAGTAAGCTAGCATTGTATCCGCCCTCTGCTGATGGACCTGATGGAGAACTGCAGCAGAGGGCGGGTACAATGCTAGTTTACTATTGGCTATTGCAAATTTAAATAGCCAATAGGCATCTAGCAATGCATTCCATTTACAGGTAAATTATGAATATATGGTTTTATTGCATGTCAAGGCGATTGTAAGATGTTATGGGAATATTTGGAGGTGTGTGTTAGTAAGTCATTAGCACTCCTGTCTTGCAGTGCTAGGGTCACAGGTCCAATCAATACAAAATTCCCCACAAACTAACATTTTTACCAAAGAGAACATGTAAGATCTGTTCCTAGTTAAAAACAAAAATCTCAGTTGCATACATTTGCAGATATATATGGAATGTGTGTCAACATGCCACTTAATTTTGCACTTCTACCCTAAGCAGTGAGATCACAAAAAGTGGGGCATATAGTGGGTTATTCACAAAGCTGCCATTTTTCAAAATCCTTTGTTGTGTGTGTTTTTTTTTTTCAATTAAAGGATTTTTTCTAAAAGTCTGGGCTTTTTATTTAAATTTATTTTAACCCTCTAGTGAATGGGTAGTGGTACAAGTACCCCTTATTCATTCACAAGGGGGGGGCACATCTGGTTGTCCCTTTATTAAAGAGGTACCCTGATGTGAATAAGCCCCCTTCCACGCAACCACACAACCAACGCCCCAGGGCTTGTGGGGAAGAGGCCCTTGTCCCCATAGTGCTTTTCCACATGGTGCTTTTCCAGGGGCGACCCTGGAAAAGCAACCTCCCAGTCCCGAGGGCCTGTTGCCTGGTATGGCAGGGAGGGGGTGGGTGCTTGCTCGTCCCCCCCTTTCCTGCCCTAACAGGCCTGTGCTCGGATCTGGTATGGAATTTTAGGGGGGACCCCACATTTTTCCCCACATTTTTGGGAGTGGGGTTCCTCCTTAAAATTCCTACCAGGGCCTGGTATGACTTTGGGGGGAACCCAACACACTTTTTTTATTTTTAACTTGGGATCTCTCCTAAAATTCCTACCAGACCTAAAGGGCCTGGTATGATTTTTTGGGGGGAACTGCACGCTTTTTTCAAATTAAATGGGGTCCCTCCTAACTTTCCTACCAAACCTAAAGGGTCTGGTATGGTTTAGGAGGGGGACCCCACGCTGTTTTTTTTCTTTTCTTTAAATTTGTTATATTATTTTCTTAACTTTTTTAAGTTAAGAAGTTCTCCATCAGGTCCCCACTAGTGATTGACAGCAGCAGAGGGCGGGTGCAATAGTTAGTTTACTATTGGCTATTGCAAAGTGAAATAGCCAATAGAAATCTAGCTATGCATTCCTATGGTGATTTTTTTTCTTTTTTTTTATTCTGACGGCAGCAGAACGGCCGGCCAGTAGAAATCAGTTGGGTGGAGCTAGCTGTCACTGCTAGCGCCGCCCAATCGTTTTCTATTTAATTTTTTACTACTTTTTTAACTGTTTTTCTATTCTGTTCAGTACCACCGAGGTACAGGGCAGAATAGCTGAGCCGAATGCCGCACGGCTGTTCGCCATCTGTGAGAATAGGCCGAACAGCAGCGAGTAGCCTGCCGGAGGTTCGGTTTAGTCGATCCAGATGTTGGATCGGCTGAGTCGTACTCCTTCTGCACTTCGGGTCGGCCGAACATGCTGAGCATGTTTGGCTGACCCGAAGCCGCACAAAGCAAGCCGATGTACGGCTGATTTCAGCCGATATACGTTAAAAGTCTGGGCTTTTTATTTAAATTTATTTTAACCCTCTAGTGAATGGGTAGTGGTACAAGTACCCCTTATTCATTCACAAGGGGGGGGCACATCTGGTTGTCCCTTTATTAAAGAGGTACCCTGATGTGAATAAGCCCCCTTCCACGCAACCACACAACCAACGCCCCAGGGCTTGTGGGGAAGAGGCCCTTGTCCCCATAGTGCTTTTCCACATGGTGCTTTTCCAGGGGCGACCCTGGAAAAGCAACCTCCCAGTCCCGAGGGCCTGTTGCCTGGTATGGCAGGGAGGGGGTGGGTGCTTGCTCGTCCCCCCCTTTCCTGCCCTAACAGGCCTGTGCTCGGATCTGGTATGGAATTTTAGGGGGGACCCCACATTTTTCCCCACATTTTTGGGAGTGGGGTTCCTCCTTAAAATTCCTACCAGGGCCTGGTATGACTTTGGGGGGAACCCAACACACTTTTTTTATTTTTAACTTGGGATCTCTCCTAAAATTCCTACCAGACCTAAAGGGCCTGGTATGATTTTTTGGGGGGAACTGCACGCTTTTTTCAAATTAAATGGGGTCCCTCCTAACTTTCCTACCAAACCTAAAGGGTCTGGTATGGTTTAGGAGGGGGACCCCACGCTGTTTTTTTTCTTTTCTTTAAATTTGTTATATTATTTTCTTAACTTTTTTAAGTTAAGAAGTTCTCCATCAGGTCCCCACTAGTGATTGACAGCAGCAGAGGGCGGGTGCAATAGTTAGTTTACTATTGGCTATTGCAAAGTGAAATAGCCAATAGAAATCTAGCTATGCATTCCTATGGTGATTTTTTTTCTTTTTTTTTATTCTGACGGCAGCAGAACGGCCGGCCAGTAGAAATCAGTTGGGTGGAGCTAGCTGTCACTGCTAGCGCCGCCCAATCGTTTTCTATTTAATTTTTTACTACTTTTTTAACTGTTTTTCTATTCTGTTCAGTACCACCGAGGTACAGGGCAGAATAGCTGAGCCGAATGCCGCACGGCTGTTCGCCATCTGTGAGAATAGGCCGAACAGCAGCGAGTAGCCTGCCGGAGGTTCGGTTTAGTCGATCCAGATGTTGGATCGGCTGAGTCGTACTCCTTCTGCACTTCGGGTCGGCCGAACATGCTGAGCATGTTTGGCTGACCCGAAGCCGCACAAAGCAAGCCGATGTACGGCTGATTTCAGCCGATATACGGCTGAAATCAGCCGTACAAGCCTGAAGTGATTAGCCGAACAACGTTTGGCTCACTTCGCTTCGAGTTCTTTATTCACTCGGCTGCCTACGGCAGCTTAGTGAATAGACCCCCTGGTCTTCAAGTGTTTAAATCATGATCAATGTCAATTGAAGGGATTGGGGACCAAAGTTGATACCTTGCCTAAGGCCTCATTCTGCCTTAATCCATCTCTGTATTACCCAGACAAGAAACGTGACTCTCCTCTGCTGGAGAGAGCCCACACTCTTGTATATGCAATGCCTTAACATAAGAATTCATTCTATTGCCCCGTAAAAAGCTCAGTGTTCACATTTCAGGGGAGGAAGGAGAACTGTTGGCCTCAGGGGCAACTACCCAATATATCTTATTAGCACTAGCTCAGTAGGCAGTTGCTCCACTGCACCATAGCCCAATCTTTCCCAGCTGCATATATTTGTTTTCCAGTGCTTTGTTACTAAATTACATCAGCTTTGTTTTGCTCTCCAGCTTTTCTGCATGGCTATAAGATTTCACATGTAACCATTGTTCTATTAGTTTTGCATATCTTGTTTTGTGGAGCTTGCCCCACTGCTAATATAAACAAAAAAAACCAAAAAAAAGCACTTCCTTGTACATTTTTGTATTCTATAGGGGGCTTAACTCTTCATGGCTCTCATGTTTCCTGCTTCATCCTTGAAGCATTAGTCATGTTCACCTTTGAAAGGAGTCAAACAGTAATAACAGCCCCAACCAGATGGCTTTTAGGTAAAGGCTGCTGAAGAATGTTCACTAAGTATACATTGTTATATTGAACTACCAGTGAATATTCAGTGATCCAAAGAGTTATAAAATCCCTAGGCATTTTTTATGGTGGCTTTTCCGCATAACCACGTTCCTCTAGGAATATTTTATTGTGCATTTCTCTGATGCCATTCTACCTCAATCAGGAACCAAGGGGCAGCAAATGTGTTCTGCAGTCAGTGTAGGTTTTCGTGTAGGTCCATCTGTGTGGTAGCTCTTTTGCCTGTTTCTTAACTAGTCATCAATGGGCATCTGTAAGAATCTATGGAGTCTATTCACGAAGCAGCCGAAGGATCTAGCCGTATCCTTCGGCTAGATTCGGCCACAGGAACCCTTCGGTTCAGTAGAACCGAAGGGGAGCTGTACGGGCTATTCACTATAGCCCGTACACCTCCCGAAGTCGGCCGGGTGGCTCAGTTGAGCCGAAGGCATATGCTTCGGCTCGACTGAGCCGAGGCGAAAGCCGAAGCTGGCAGAGCGGCCAGCCAATGGCCGGCCGACAGCCTGCTTCTGACAGCTGGGCGGAGCCAGCCGTGATCTTACGGCTGGCTCCGGCAACCTGCAAGGAGTTGAGCGTATCTGGTTACCAGCTAACCAGGGACACTGATCTCCAGCCAGCCTAACTCTCCCGGGCGCTCAACAGAGCCGTGTCAGAATAAAAATAAAAAAAATTTTCACCATAGGAATGCATTGCTAATTCCTATTGGCTATTTCAATTTGCAATAGCCAATAGCAAACTAGCATTGCACCCGCCCTCTGCTGCAGTTCTCCATCAGGTCCCCACTACTGATTGACAGCAGCAGAGGGCGGGTACAATAGCTAGTTTGCTATTGGCTATTGCAAATTAAAATAGCCAATAGGAATCTAGCATCGATATTGCCAAAAGAAATTATTATTTTTTGACGGCAGCAGAACCCCCAGCCAATAGAAAACTGTTGGGCGGAGCTAGCTGTCATTGCTAGCTCCGCACAATCGTTTTCTATTTTTATTTTTCTACTTTTTTAACTATTTTTCTAATTTGTTATATTATTTTCTTAACTTTTTTAAGTTAAGAAGTTCTCCATCAGGTCCCCACTAGTGATTGACAGCAGCAGAGGGCGGGTGCAATAGTTAGTTTACTATTGGCTATTGCAAAGTGAAATAGCCAATAGAAATCTAGCTATGCATTCCTATGGTGATTTTTTTTCTTTTTTTTTATTCTGACGGCAGCAGAACGGCCGGCCAGTAGAAATCAGTTGGGTGGAGCTAGCTGTCACTGCTAGCGCCGCCCAATCGTTTTCTATTTAATTTTTTACTACTTTTTTAACTGTTTTTCTATTCTGTTCAGTACCACCGAGGTACAGGGCAGAATAGCTGAGCCGAATGCCGCACGGCTGTTCGCCATCTGTGAGAATAGGCCGAACAGCAGCGAGTAGCCTGCCGGAGGTTCGGTTTAGTCGATCCAGATGTTGGATCGGCTGAGTCGTACTCCTTCTGCACTTCGGGTCGGCCGAACATGCTGAGCATGTTTGGCTGACCCGAAGCCGCACAAAGCAAGCCGATGTACGGCTGATTTCAGCCGATATACGGCTGAAATCAGCCGTACAAGCCTGAAGTGATTAGCCGAACAACGTTTGGCTCACTTCGCTTCGAGTTCTTTATTCACTCGGCTGCCTACGGCAGCTTAGTGAATAGACCCCCTGGTCTTCAAGTGTTTAAATCATGATCAATGTCAATTGAAGGGATTGGGGACCAAAGTTGATACCTTGCCTAAGGCCTCATTCTGCCTTAATCCATCTCTGTATTACCCAGACAAGAAACGTGACTCTCCTCTGCTGGAGAGAGCCCACACTCTTGTATATGCAATGCCTTAACATAAGAATTCATTCTATTGCCCCGTAAAAAGCTCAGTGTTCACATTTCAGGGGAGGAAGGAGAACTGTTGGCCTCAGGGGCAACTACCCAATATATCTTATTAGCACTAGCTCAGTAGGCAGTTGCTCCACTGCACCATAGCCCAATCTTTCCCAGCTGCATATATTTGTTTTCCAGTGCTTTGTTACTAAATTACATCAGCTTTGTTTTGCTCTCCAGCTTTTCTGCATGGCTATAAGATTTCACATGTAACCATTGTTCTATTAGTTTTGCATATCTTGTTTTGTGGAGCTTGCCCCACTGCTAATATAAACAAAAAAAACCAAAAAAAAGCACTTCCTTGTACATTTTTGTATTCTATAGGGGGCTTAACTCTTCATGGCTCTCATGTTTCCTGCTTCATCCTTGAAGCATTAGTCATGTTCACCTTTGAAAGGAGTCAAACAGTAATAACAGCCCCAACCAGATGGCTTTTAGGTAAAGGCTGCTGAAGAATGTTCACTAAGTATACATTGTTATATTGAACTACCAGTGAATATTCAGTGATCCAAAGAGTTATAAAATCCCTAGGCATTTTTTATGGTGGCTTTTCCGCATAACCACGTTCCTCTAGGAATATTTTATTGTGCATTTCTCTGATGCCATTCTACCTCAATCAGGAACCAAGGGGCAGCAAATGTGTTCTGCAGTCAGTGTAGGTTTTCGTGTAGGTCCATCTGTGTGGTAGCTCTTTTGCCTGTTTCTTAACTAGTCATCAATGGGCATCTGTAAGAATCTATGGAGTCTATTCACGAAGCAGCCGAAGGATCTAGCCGTATCCTTCGGCTAGATTCGGCCACAGGAACCCTTCGGTTCAGTAGAACCGAAGGGGAGCTGTACGGGCTATTCACTATAGCCCGTACACCTCCCGAAGTCGGCCGGGTGGCTCAGTTGAGCCGAAGGCATATGCTTCGGCTCGACTGAGCCGAGGCGAAAGCCGAAGCTGGCAGAGCGGCCAGCCAATGGCCGGCCGACAGCCTGCTTCTGACAGCTGGGCGGAGCCAGCCGTGATCTTACGGCTGGCTCCGGCAACCTGCAAGGAGTTGAGCGTATCTGGTTACCAGCTAACCAGGGACACTGATCTCCAGCCAGCCTAACTCTCCCGGGCGCTCAACAGAGCCGTGTCAGAATAAAAATAAAAAAAATTTTCACCATAGGAATGCATTGCTAATTCCTATTGGCTATTTCAATTTGCAATAGCCAATAGGAAACTAGAATTGAACCCACCCTCAGCTGCAGTTCTCCATCAGGTCCA
>NW_017308206.1:96119-96334 GCF_000935625.1 Nanorana parkeri | reverse complement strand
CAGCAGAACCGCCAGCCAATAGAAAACTGTTGGGCGGAGCTAGCTGTCATTGCTAGCTCCGCACAATCGTTTTCTATTTTTATTTTTCTACTTTTTTAACTATTTTTCTGTTCTGCTCGGTCCCACAGAGAGACCGAACAGAACAGCCGAGCCGAAGGCTATTCACTCACTGCTGTTCGCCATCTATGAGAATAGGCCGAACAGCAGCGAGTAGC
>NW_017308206.1:91212-94635 GCF_000935625.1 Nanorana parkeri | reverse complement strand
GCCGAACATGCTGAGCATGTTCGGCCGACCCGAAGCCACGCGAAGCCACCCGATGCACGGTTGATTTCAGCCGATATACGGCTGAAATCACCCGTACAAGCCTGAAGTGAATAGCCGAACATCGCTTCGCTCAGTTCGCTTCAGGTCGGTCATTCACTCGGCTGCCTACGGCAGCTTAGTAATTAAACCCCTATATCTTCACTTTTGAGTTGCTTTTTTTGTTATTTCTACCATTCAAAGTAGAAACAAAGGATAAATGTCCCTCGGTTTTGTTATATATGACAGTTTTATTCATCTCCAACAGCCCATAGTTTTAGTTATCGCAGTAAGTTCAGGCAGATCAGCAGTAAGTTCAGGTGATCTGGGAGCTCCTGCTGATGCATGAGATCTGTTCCAAAACACACCCACTGCAGGCATCATGATGTCTCCCACATACAGAAATTAGTAATATGAAACTTTTCTTAATGTTATATTCAAGTTTTTTACGATAAATCGATAAAACGAGATTATAAAAAAGAAACGATTTTAATTAGTTTAAAACACAAATGCAGCAGTTAGGATGCGTGTTGTGTTAGTCACTGCAAAATATAGTCCTCTAGGCATAAATGTGGCATGACCAGTCTTAGATAGCCATTGTTATGATATAAGTAGATATACAAGTTTTCCCAGTTCTCACAGAAAGGAACCCGAATTGTGGACAGAGGTCAGAAATTTCTATTTTATTTCTCCTACATACAAGCATCAGAATATGATGGCCATCAAAGTCGGGATAGTCCATGGGGGCACCCAGGGTATAATTACTAAACATGCTTCCCAACTACGATAACATAGCAAAGCCAATCAGATCAAACTTACAATACATCCAGTACATTGTGAGATTGTCCCTGGTTCAAGGCATCTCACTTTCTGTTATACATACATAGGGGTCTATTCACTAAGCTGCTGTAGGCAGCCGAGTGAACGACCGACCTGAAGTGAAGTGAGCCAAACGCTGTTCGGCTATTCACTTCAGGTTTGTACAGCCGTATATCAGGTGGCTTCGGGTCGGCCAAACATGCTCTGCATGTTCGGCCGACCCGAAGTGCAGAAGGAGTTCGACTTAGACGATCCAACATCTGGATCGGCTAAGCCGAACCTCCGGCAGGCTACTCGCTGCTGTTCGGTCTATTCTTATAGCTGCCGAACAGCAGTGAGTAAATAGCCGAATGCCGCTGAGCGGCATTAGGCTCGGCTGTTCTGTGGGACCGAGCAGAACAGAAAAATTGTTGAAAAAGGAGAAAAAAAATAGAAAACGATTGTGCTGAGCTAGCAATGACAGCAAGCTCCACCCAACTGTTTTCTATGTGCTGGTGGTTCTGCTGCCGTCAAAAAAAAAGCCAATAGCAAACTAGCTATTGCACCCGCCCTCTGCTGCTGTCAATCACTAGTGGGGACCTGATGGAGAACTGCAGCAGTGGGCGGTGAAGCAGTGGGCAAATTGAAATAGCCAATAGGAATCTAGCAATGCATTCCTATGGTGAAAAGAAATGTTTTTTTATTCTGACGCCAGCTAACGGCTCCGTGTCAGAATAAAAAAAAAAAGTAGTGTTTCTCTCCTGGGAGAGGCTGTCTGGTGATCAGTGTCCCTGGTTAGCTAGTAACCAGGGACGCTGATCTCTCTGCAAGTGGCCGGAGCCAGCCGTAAGATCACGGCTGGCTCCGCCCAGCTGTCAGAAGCAGGCTGTCGGCCGGTCAATGGCAAGCCGCTCAGCCAGCTTTGGCTTTCACCGAGGCTCAGTCGAGCCGAAGCATATGCCTTCGGCTCGACTGAGCAGCCCGGCCGACTTCGGGAGCTGTACGAGCGATAGTGACTAGCCCGTACAGCAGCCCTTCGGTTCTACTGAACCGAAGGGGTCCTGGGGCCGAAGCATTTCATGATGGCGTTTGGGAAGAACTATTGACAAGAAAGGTTTGGAAGGCGACTTGCAAATGTAGATACCACTTTGGCAGCCTGATGGTGATTGTGTTTGTATGAATGACAACACTGTGAAATAATCCATCTGGTCCATCAGTAGCACATACTCCCATTATTGTTAGGGAGTAGTCACTCTTCTTTCTTTTATTACTTCCCAGCAAAGGAAACGTGGTGGCCACCCAGGAGCCCATTGAGTTCTGCAGTGTACTATGTTTTATGCCCTGATTCCCAACATAGCAGGACACCGCAGGAATGTGGAAAATTATGGAATGGCATAATTTATTTAGTGGTTTAATTAATAATCAAGGTAACAGTGTCTTAGGATTAGCATACATGAGCATTTGAGACAGAGGCTTTTCTGGCCGAGCATGCATGTGGCCATATTGCGCTGAACAATAGAACTTACCGTGTAATCTGCACAAAACAAACCATACATTTTTAAAAAAAGCTGAAACACTTTGATTAACACATAAGCCTTTTTGCTCACAAAATATAGACACAAGGCTAACACTTTGTCTGAGCCTACCATAGAGAAACTTGATTTAAATAATTTGGGCCTACTATCAAGACAAAGAAGGAATTCCTCAAGAGCATTTAATGTACAGCACAGCTTACAAAGTGGAGCAGTCAGGAGTATGTCTGGGTTATAAACTGTTCATTGTGGTTACCCTTGCATTGCTAGTCAGCAGACATTTGCTATTTAGAAAAGAACTCCAGGAAATGTTTTTATTAAATCTTGCAGTGGGGCAACCCCCACACTGCAAAGGTTAGGTGCTCATTTTTGCCTAGGGTCAAAAATAAAAAAAATATACAGTGCTGGCCAAAAGTTTTGAGAATGACACAAATATACATTTTCACAAAGTTTGCTGCTTCAGTGTTTTAAGATCTTGCCGGATGTTACTATGGTATACTGAAGTATAATTACAAGTATTTCATAAGTGTCAAAGGCTTTTATTGACAATTACATTAAGTTTATGCAAAGAGTCAATATTTGCTGTGTTGACCCTTCTTATTCAAGACTTCTGCAATTCGCCCTGGCATGCTGTCAGTCAACTCCGGGGCAACATCCTGACTGATGGCAGCCCATTCTTGCATAATCAATGCTTCGAGTTTGTCAGAATTTGTGGGGGGGGGGAGTTTGTTCACCCGCAGGGCCGGATTTGCTCTCCCTGCTGCCCCAAGGCCAGCTTCTGCAATGTGCCCCCTCCCCACCAACCAAACCAAATCAACGGGGAATGGCAACCGGATGGCAGGGGCGGCAGGGTTAGTTCTAATTGTTTTTGTTTCTTAATTTTTTTCTTACTTTTTATCACTTTTTTATTTTTATTTATTTTTTTACATTTTTAGCTTGTCATTTACTTTTTTTAATTTTTTATCATTTTCTATCTTATTATTGCCTATTTATTTTTTTATAATTTTTTTATTTTTATCTTATTATTATATATTTAATTATCTTATTATTTTTTTTA
>NW_017308206.1:71832-90440 GCF_000935625.1 Nanorana parkeri | reverse complement strand
CGGGGGGAGGATGGACGGCAGCACACATTTTACAAGTGATTGCGGTGACATCGCCACAATCACTTGTTAATGAGCGAGCGGATTCCCCACACTACATTTAGTCCTGCCTTCCCAAAGCAGGACTAAATGTAGAAGGCAACTTACTGCCCGGCGCCCGGAACTATATGTTCCGGGCGTCGGGGGACGCCGCTGCCGCCCGAGGCCTGGGCTCGGTGGCGTTGTGGGGAATCCGGGACTGTTCACCCGCCTCTTTAGGATTGACCACAAGTTTTCAATGGGATTAAGGTCTGGGGAGTTTCCTGACCATGGACCCACAATTTCGATCTTTTGTTCCCCAAGCCACTTAGTTATCACTTTTGCCTTATGGCAAGGTGCTCCATCATGCTGGAAAAGGCATTGTTCGGCACCAAACTGTTCTTGAATGGTTGGGAGAAGTTGCTCTTAGAGGAAGTTTTTGTACCATTCTTTATTCATGGTTGTGCTCTGAAGCAAAATTGTGAGTGAGCCCACTCCCTCAGCTGAGAAGCAACCCCACACATGAATGATCTCAGGATGCTTTACTGTTGGCATGACAGAGGACTGATGGTAGCGCTCACCTTTTCTTCTCCAGGCAAGGTATTTTCCGGATGCCCCAAACAATCAGAAAGGGGATTCATCAGGGACAATGACTACACCAGTCCTCAGCAGTCCAATCCCTGTACCTATTGCAGAATATCAGTCTGTCCATGATGTTTTTCCTGGAGAAAAGTGGCGGTCTCTTTGCTGCCCTTTTTGACACCAGGCCATCCTCCAAAAGACTTTGCCTCACTGTGCATGCAGATGCACTCACACCTGCCTGCTGCCATTCCTGAGCAAGCTCTGCACTGGTGGTGCCCCGATCCTGAATCTACTTTAGGAGACGGTCCTGGCACTTGCTGGACTTTCTTGGGAGCTCTGAAGTTCCTGGAGCCTCTCTCCCCCTATTCTGCAGCGGTCTAAGGTACCTGAGTTATCATGTTCCATACTCAGTGCATAGGACACAAGGACACCAAGGGACATACTATTGCTGCAGCAGAGGAGGAGCAGACAAGCTGGAGGGAGCGCTGTCACAGCTGTCCAACTCGGAGGATTGGCAAAAACTAGCAGTTAACCCTTGCAGTGCAGGGGTTAACTGCTACTGCAAGGGTTAATACAATTTTTACCAGGAGTTCTTCTTTAAATTACATCTGAGGCCAGTAGTGATTTGCTCCCTTATGCAGAAGTGTTTCTCTCTTATATTGATGATCAATAGAGATTTACCTTGGTAATCAAAGGGAACTTATCTAAAAAGGTCATTGGTGACAGTGGTCATTTATTGCTGCACCACTGGCTCTGCTGTGTAACATTAGTGTTGGAACTAAGCAGGTACCGTCATGCAGAAGATCAATCTGATGGAGCTGCCTGCATGACAGTTTGGTATTGTTAGAAGAACCAAGGCACCGGGCAGGAGCCAGGATGATTTGGGATCAATTTGTGTTAGCATGCTGATTTACATAGATATGGATGCTACATCCATATCTATATATCTATATATCTATATATTATAATGTGACTATTATGTTATGCCACTAGGTACAGTGGGGGGAATTTATCAAAACTGATGCAGAAAAATCTGGAGCAGCTGTGCATGACAACCCATCAGCTTTTCTTCTCAGTTTGCTCAGTTAAGATTTGAAAGTGAAAAAGAAAAGCCGATTGGTTGCCATACACAGCTGCTCCAGTTTTGATAAATTCCCCTCAGTGTGTTTAGTGTTTGGGTTAATGTGTTGTTTTTTCTGATAGAGCTACTGTACATGGTTATGATATAACTTCCTGTCTTGGTTGTTCCTGTTGTTTCCAATAAAACAAGAAGGGCTCAGCCATGTGTCCAGCAACATCTTAAATGGTGAGAATAATATCAGCAGCAGCTTTCCAATAGTTTCACATGAGATTGGGGTCCATGTCAGTGTGCAATGTTCCATAATTTCGAATTCAACCATTAAACAGCGTGGAGGACATTTAGCAATTTTGTCGCAAAGCAATGCTAAATAGAATTCTTGAGACAGATCATGTGACAGATTTATTACAAGGTTATGAATCATAAATTCCCCATTTAGCTGCTCTAAAGTCGCACTGAAAAAGAATAAAACGTGACCCTGATCACTTCTTAATTATGCAAATATTCAGAGTGAACATCTGTCTCGTCTTTAGTAATAAATATGTTGCAGACCTTGCAAATCTGTCATAGTTGGCTGCCCAGGAATACAGAAGCAGGGGTTGCAAATACACTGTAAACCTTTCCCAGAGACTTGCTAAATGAGAGGCAGCCTGATTTGTATTGCTAATTTGCTTTGTAATGTCTCCCTGCATTCCTTGTCCTTAAAAATGCTTCACAAACTGTCAGAAACAAAGGCTCCAGCTGGGAGACAGAGGAGGTCTCCACCCTGGGACCAGTCTGTGGCTGGCGGACTGAGAAGTGGCGCCGGTGTACGCGGCTGCCGTCACGACTGCTGAATACTTTGCTCAATACTTTAAAATATCTTTACAATGGAGTGCATTAAGTACGATAGAGATGTTCTTATTTCTATCTGTACTCACGAATTGACGGGTTTTATTCTGGATCCAAGCTGGCCGAGTGAGATCCTGAGGGAGAACAAAGGACGTGACACGAAGCGGCGGCCTCGAGGAAAACGAGCCGGGGTTAGGAACAGGCTGAGAGCTCGTGCACACCGCACAACTCTGCCAAGCATCTTGCTTGCCAACGTCCAGTCGCTGGAAAACAAGCTCGATGACATCAGGGCCAGGGTAAAGTTCCAGAGAGACATTCGGGACTGCAATCTCCTATGCTTCACCGAGACATGGCTAAACACAGCGGTACCGGATCATGCCATCCAGCCGGCCGAATTCTTCTCGGTGTACCGTATGGACAGAACTCTTGAATCGGGGAAGTCAAGGGGAGGTGGCGTGTGTCTAATGGTGAACAGTAGATGGTGCAACAGCGCGAGTGCTGTTCCTCTCACACGCTCCTGTACACCCAATCTGGAACTATTGGCAGTTAAATGCCATCCATTCTACCTTCCTCGGGAGTTTACATCGGTCATAGTCAGCGTTGTTTACATTCCACCCCAAGCAGACACGGACACTGCTTTATGCGAGCTGCATGAGGCACTCACACAGCACCAAACACAACACCGGGACGCTGTGCTTATTGTGGCAGGGGATTTTAATAGCGCTAACCTCAAACGCATAGCGCCAAATTTTTATCAGTACATTTCCTGCCCCACCAGGGGTGAAAGGACACTGGACCATTGTTACACGACAGTTAAAGAGGGTTACAAGGCACAATCTCGCCCCCCGTTTGGGAAATCAGATCATATAGCCATCTTCCTTATGCCAAAATACAAACAAAGGCTCAAACAGGAAGTTCCGGCTCAGAGGAAGGTTGCACGCTGGACGGACCAATTGGAGGCCGCTCTGCAGGACGCACTCGATGACGCAGCCTGGAACACGTTCAGACGCAGCTCTGATGACATCGACGTGTTTACTGAAGCGGTTGTGGGATTTATCGGAAAACTGGTAGATGACATCATACCGAAAACGACCATAAGAATATTTCCCAACCAGAAGCCATGGGTGGATAAGACCATTTGGCGCCGGTGTAGTCGGCTGCCGTCACGACTGCTCAATACTTTGCTCAATACTTTAAAATATCTCTACAATGGAGTGCATTAAGTACGATAGAGATGTTCTTATTTCTATCTGTACTCACGAATTGACGGGTTTTATTCCGGATCCAAGCTGGCCGAGTGAGATCCTGAGGGAGAACAAAGGACGTGACCCGAAGCGGCGGCCTCGAGGAAAACGAGCCGGGGTTAGGAACAGGCTGAGAGCCCGTGCACACCGCACACCTCTGCCAAGCATCTTGCTTGCCAACGTCCAGTCGCTGGAAAACAAGCTCGATGACATCAGGGCCAGGGTAAAGTTCCAGAGAGACATTCGGGACTGCAATCTCCTCTGCTTCACCGAGACATGGCTAAGCACAGCGGTACCGGATCATGCCATCCAGCCGGCCGAATTCTTCTCGGTGTACCGTATGGACAGAACTCTGGAATCGGGGAAGTCAAGGGGAGGTGGCGTGTGTCTAATGGTGAACAGTAGATGGTGCAACAGCGCGAGTGTTGTTCCTCTCACACGCTCCTGTACACCCAATCTGGAACTATTGGCAGTTAAATGCCGTCCATTCTACCTTCCTCGGGAGTTTACATCGGTCATAGTCAGCGTTGTTTACATTCCACCCCAAGCAGACACGGACACTGCTTTATGCGAGCTGCATGAGTCACTCACACAGCACCAAACACAACACCGGGACGCTGTGCTTATTGTGGCAGGGGATTTTAATAGCGCTAACCTCAAACGCATAGCGCCAAATTTTTATCAGTACATTTCCTGCCCCACCAGGGGTGAAAGGACACTGGACCATTGTTACACGACAGTTAAAGAGGGTTACAAGGCACAATCTCGCCCCCCGTTTGGGAAATCAGATCATATAGCCATCTTCCTTATGCCAAAATACAAACAAAGGCTCAAACAGGAAGTTCCGGCTCAGAGGAAGGTTGCACGCTGGACGGACCAATTGGAGGCCGCTCTGCAGGACGCACTCGATGACGCAGACTGGGACATGTTCAGACGCAGCTCTGATGACATCGACGTGTTTACTGAAGCGGTTGTGGGATTTATCGGAAAACTGGTAGATGACATCATACCGAAAACGACCATAAGAATATTTCCCAACCAGAAGCCATGGGTGGATAAGACCATCCGCAATGCTCTGAGATCTCGCACCGCGGCCTATAATGCGGGACTTGAGTCGGGGGATATGGACTCGTTTAAGGCTGCGTCATACAGTGTCCGGAAAGCGGTAAAAGAAGCGAAGCAGCGCTACGGAAGGAAACTGGAGTCACAGTTCCAACAGAGTGACTCCAGAAGCCTGTGGCAGGGACTGAGAACAATGACGGACTATAAGGCACCAACATCCGGCACGGTGAATGTGGACGCGTCCTTGGCAGACGAGCTGAACACCTTTTTCGCTCGGTTTGAGGCTGCAGCTAACGGTAACGGCTGCAGACAGGAAGAAAATGCCAATTTTGGGAGCGCGTTCGTTATTTCCGAGCATGATGTAAGGAGAGCCTTCAGGAGAGTGAACACCAGGAAAGCAGCAGGACCGGACGGAATCTCAGGTCGGGGCCTTAGAGCCTGCGCTGACCAGCTAGCACCCGTGTTCACAGAAATATTCAATCTCTCCTTAAGCCAGTCGGTAATCCCCACGTGCTTTAAAAAGTCCATCATTGTTCCAGTCCAGAAGAAAACCCATCCTGCTTCTCTCAATGATTACCGCCCTGTAGCTCTGACCTCAGTAGTGATGAAGTGCTTTGAGAGACTGGTCAGAGACTTCATCATATCATCACAACCAAACACACTAGATCCATTACAGTTCGCTTATCGGCCAAACAGATGATGCTATTTGATGAAGTGCTTTGAGAGACTGGTCAGAGACTTCATCATATCATCACAACCAAACACACTAGATCCATTACAGTTCGCTTATCGGCCAAACAGATGATGCTATTACCCACCTCCTTCATATATCGCTCACACACTTAGACACTAAGAAGGGCAACTATGTCAGGATGTTGTTTGTTGACTACAGTTCAGCGTTCAACGCTATAATTCCCTCCATACTCACCACCAAGTTGAAACACCTGGGGATTAACCCATCTATGTGTCAGTGGATCTCCAACTTTCTTACTGGCAGACCACAAGCAGTAAGAATGGGCAGATATGTCTCAGCCTCCCTCACCCTCAGCACTGGAGCCCCTCAGGGTTGTGTTTTGAGCCCCCTGCTGTACTCACTGTACACATATGACTGCATGGCCACTACCGACTCCACTACTATCATCAGGTTTGCTGATGATACTGTTGTGGTCGGACTGATTGCCGGCAACAAAGAGACGGCCTATTTGGAGGAGATTAGGAATCTGGAGAATTGATGCCAGAGGAACAACCTCCTCCTCAATGTCAGCAAGACAAAGGAGTTGATAGTGGACTTCTGTAAAAAGCAGGAGAGAAAATACCAGACCCCCATGATCAATGGAAGCCCAGTGGAGAGAGTGGATAGTTTCAGATACCTCGGTGTACATATTACGCAGGACTTGTCATGGTCCTGTCATATCAACACCGTGGTGAAAAAGGCTCGGCAGCGTCTTTTCCATCTTAGACGCTTAAGGGACTTCAGACTGCCCGCTAGGGTGCTTAGAAATTTTTATTCCTGCACCATAGAGAGCATCCTGATGGGAAACACCACTACCTGGTTTGGGAACAGCACCGTGCAGGACAGACGAGCTCTTCAGAGGGTGGTGCGAGCAGCTGAGAGAATCATCCGAACTAAACTCCCTGACCTGAATTCGATCTATAGCAAGCGGTGCTGGACCAAGGCCAGGAAGATTATGAGGGACCTCAGCCATCCCAACAATGGACTTTTCTCTTTGTTGAGGTCTGGGAAGCGTTATCGTTCCCTGAAGGCCAACACAGAGAGACTGAGGAGAAGTTTCTTCCCTCAGGCTATACGGTCTCCTAATCAGACCTCTATATAGTCACATAATCTACTGCCTGATTAGATAAGTATTCTCACATTACTGCACATCCGCACTTTAAAAGAAAATGGTCAAGGAAAGGTCAATACACTGCTGGTCATCACTTGAATTCATTTTACCCCGTATTGCTGCTGTTGGCACTCGCACACTTACATTCCATATTGTATTAGCATTCTTTAGTCAAGTTTAAATTTTAATATTTACATTTAACACTATATTTATTTTGCAATGTAAAAAGTTTTATTTAAAATGTATTCTTTCTTTCTTCTTTTTGCAGTCGTGTAAGCATTTCACTGCATATCATACTTGTACGATTGTGTATGTGACAAATAAAACTATCTATTAAATCTATTAAATGTTCCTAGACCTTAGGCTGTGGTCCAGTCCTCTGATCCTATTTATAGGATACACTAAATATCTGCAACTTTAATGTACTGCTAATGTACTGTACTGTAGCTGCTTATAAGTCAAACTACACAGACTAAAAGTTGTTTGCTTTAGCCCTGTGAAAACCCACCAAGACTTCTGGGAAGGAGAAATAAATACACACTTTTGCCTGTCTTTCACAATGTAGGGCTTAGTGCAACCTACGGTCAGGCTCAAGTGCTGTTACGTATCGGGTGGGGGTTGTCTAGCTCTGTTAACTAAAAAAAATTGCTATTTGCATGGCAGACAGAGCTGGACAGAAGGCATGTTAGGGTTATTTCTGGAGAGCTTCAGGGTTACTTTGATTAAATGTTAGTTGTTTTATCATTTAATATAGAGGAAACTGTTTTTTTAAAAAAAAAAATTCGGTAATTTTCCTTAATATAGTAAAAAAATAAAACCCCCAGTGGTGAATAAATACCACCAAAAGAAAGCTCTATCTGTCCCCCAAAAAGGGTATAAAATTAATTTCAGTACAGCGCTGCATGACGGAATAAATGTCAGTCAAAGTACCGCAGCGCTGAATACTGAAAAATGGCCTGGATGGGAAGGGGGTTTAACACCGCGGATGTCAACTGGTTAAGGTAATATTTTGCAGTAAGGTGCTTCAGTAGCCATTAATATATACAGTAGCTTGCAAAAGTAGTCACCCGCCTTTGGCATTTTTATTATTTTGTTGCATTACCACTAGGAATTAAAATGGATTTTTGGTGGGTTTGTATCATTGGATTTACACAACATGCCTACCACTTTGAGATGCAAATGTTTTTCGTTGTAATACAAACAAGAAATAAGACAAAAACACAGAAAACTTGCATAACTATTCAAGCTGCTCCAGCTCCGTCAAGTTTGATGGGTTTCAATGGTGTACAGCAATCTTTAAGTCATGCCGCAGATTCTCAATTGGTTTGAGGTCTGGGCTTTGACTAGGCCATTCTAAGAC
The DNA here is from genome assembly GCF_000935625.1 of Nanorana parkeri. Lineage (NCBI taxonomy): Eukaryota > Metazoa > Chordata > Amphibia > Anura > Dicroglossidae > Nanorana > Nanorana parkeri. The sequence goes on along the minus strand of NW_017308206.1, from coordinate 82,424 downwards.
ATTTATGACTTAGCCGAGGTGAAAGCCGAAGCTGGCCGAGTGGCCAGCCATTGGCAGGCCGACAGCCTGCTACTGACTGCTGGGCAGAGCCATCCGTCATCTCACGGCTGGCTCCGGCCACTTGCACAGACAGGTCAGCGTCCCTGGTTACGAGGTAACCAGGGACACTTATCTCCAGATTGCCCAACTTTCGCGGATGCTCCGAGAGTCTCTCGCTATTAGATAGCGGCTCCCGGCCACCTGACAGAGAAACACTTTCTCCCGGAAAATTTGACTCTGCTCAACCAAAATAGCCAATAGGAATCTAGCTATGCATTCCTATGGTGATTTTTTTTTAATCTGACGGCAGCAGAACCGCCCTGCCAATAGAAAACTCTTTTTCTATTCCAGCAGAATAGCCGAGCCGAATGCAGCTCGGCAGCATTCGTCTATTCACTCACTGCTGTTCGGCGTCTATGAGAATAGGCCGAACAGCAGCGAGTAGCCTGCAGGGGGTTCAGCTTAGCCGATCCAGATGTGGATCGGCTGAGACAAACTCCTTCTGCACTTCGGGTCGGCCGAACATGCTGAGCATGTTCGGCCGACCCGAAGCCACACGAAGCAATCCGATGAATCTCTGGCAGACTGAAACTGGTTTCCCCTCAAGAATATCCCTATATTTAGCACCATCCACCATTCCTTCAATTCCTACCAATTTGCCAGTCCCTACCTGGAAAATGGTGTTCTCGGAGTGATGAGAGGTCTTGGGTTTGCACGAGACATAGCATTTTCCTTAAAGGCCAAAAAGCTAAATGTTAGTCTCATCTGACCAGAGTACATTCTTTCATATGTTTGGGGGTCTCCCACATGCCTTTCGGAGAACAGCAAATGCATTTTCTTATTTTTTTCTGTAAGCAATGGTTTTTTTCTGGCCACTCTTCCATGAAGGCCAGCTCTGTGGTGTGTATGGCTTAAAGTGTATAAATGGACAGATACTTCAATCTCTGTTGTGGAGCTTTGCAGCTCCCTCAGGGTTATCTTTGGTCTCTTTGCTGCCTCTCTGATTAATGCCCTCCTTGCCTGGTATGTAAGTTTTGGTGAACGACCCTTGGCAGGTTGGTTGTGGTGCTATATTCCTTCCATTTTTTAATAATGGATTTAATGTTGCTCCATGGGATGTTCAAAGAATTGGATATTTGACATAAAAGCTGGCAAAAAAAATTAATTTAGTTTCATATGTTTCGTTATTTTGTTTTTCAGGATTCGGGTCTCAAAGTCAATTCATTTCGGCATTCAGATTCAGCACGCTGTGTTTTGGTTTTTTTTTTACAACAGGGGTCCCCTTTAACAATCTTACCAGACCTAAAGTGTCTGGTATGAATTGTGGGGGGAACCACACACTTTTTTTAATTACTATTATTTTTGTGGAGTGTTTAACACTTTAATGTATTCAGTAACAGCTGTCAGATTCTTTATCAGCAAAAAAGCTGAAGCTGTTACAGAATAACACACAGCTCTCAGTTTCTTTCTCTGTTCACATTTTGTAACAATATCTGTTACTTTATTTTAATTTGGGATAAAAGTTCAGAATGTCAACAAAATACAGAGAAGCCAGAGTGTGGTAAATGATACATAGCTCTCCTGCTTCTTTCTTTCGTTCCAAATGAAATTTGGATGTATCCAAATTACATTATCAAGCATTTGGATACGTTCAAATTCGTTATTTGTGTGATTCGGAAATTCGTATCCATCCAAATGTCCGAATTGAAATTTGTACGAAATACTAAACGAATCACACATGTCTTTTGGATATTTTTTATAACCCAACCCTTATCTGTACTATTCAACGACCTTGTCACTGACCTGTTTGGAGAGCTCCTTGGTCTCCATGGTGCGGCTTGCTTGGTGGTGCCCCTTGCCGAGTTGTGCTGTAGACTCTGGGGCCTTTCAGAACAGATGTATATAGATTGAGATCATGACTTGGATTGCACAGAGGTGGTCTTTATTTAACGAATTACATGACTTCTGAAGGTAATTAGTTGCACCCGATCTCATATAGGGGCTTCATAGCAAATGGGGTGAATACATATGCACCCACCACTTTTCCGTTTTTGACTTTTTATAGTTTTTAAAACAAGTCATTTTCTTGATTTCACTTCACCATTTTGGAGCATTTTGTGTATGCCCATTGCATGTAATCCAAATAAAAATCCATTTGAATTCCAGTTGGTTATGCAACAGAATAAGAAAAATGCCAAGTGGAGGCGGATACTTTTGCAAGCCACTGTAAAAACCTATACAACATTGCTAATGTCATAGTGTCAGATTGTAATCCTTAACCCTAACCTTTGTTATATATTATATACTTTCTCTCGTGCACCTATGTGTTTAGACATGAGTGCTAAGGGGCTCAAAGTGACACAGGTCACAGAACCACAGCACAGTGTTCAGGGATTTTACAGGAACAGATTCCAGGCTATTAAGAAGACAAATAAACTGATTTAAATAGTTGGCTGCTCAGTGGCTGAAGACGAAGCCCAGAATGACAATCGCAGCTATTTAACAGACCAGCTGTGCCTTCCAAGTCAGTTAAACATAAATCAGTAAAGCAAAAGGCTTACATTTTCATAAAGCCATTACACTAAATTGAAAATGTTTCCAGGGTTGTTCTTAGACATCAGTGGCTATACTGCTATACACATTTACCCAGCTGGAGCAATTGGTGCATTAAAACAAAAAATGTATAGGTAGCATACATTTCAATACCTGTTCAAGCTGGCCAACTGTGTCAGGTGCCCATACACCTTAGGTCTCGTTCACACCTAGGCGTATTGCATATGCGCGTCTGTCGCGTGTTTTTGTACCGCGATTCGCGGTAAAAAAGTCGCACGACCGTCGCGCGTTTCCGAAGGCTACTTGGCTGTATCCCAATGGAAACGCGCAACAAAACGGCCCAAAGTAGTACCTGTACCTTTTCAGGCGTGGGCCGTTTTGTAGCGCGTTAGGGACGGGCGGAAATACGCCAAGGTGGGAACGAGACCATTGAATACAATAGGATTGATATTTTTGAGCGTTTTGTAGAGCGTTCGTCGAGCGTAGAACGCGCTACAAAACATTCAGGTGTAACCTAATTAAAGGCTCATACAATCTCCCCATCTTGGACAGGCAGATCGTACTTGCTTCATCGAAAGCCCGCCCTGCTGAGGCGATGTTCCGATGACTCCAATGCCGCACAGGCACTAACCCACCGAGAATCGTACAATTCTTGGCGGGTTTTCAAGCCTGCAGGGAGACAAAAGATGTGCGACCATACAGTAAAAATGGTCGCAAGCCTTCCATACACCTGCCGATTATCATACGATCGCGGGATTTCCCGCGATTATCGTACCATAATCGGCAGGTGTATGGGCACCTTAATTGTCTCCTATCTGGCAAGTCGCTACTCTACCAGCAAAAGGTCAAAAACTCATAATGTACCAATGTACTTTAGTGGAGATATGCCATTATGGCGCAAACTGACATAGCTGGAGAAGAGCTACAGAACCAGTTATGGTCACTCATATGCAATATAAATATGAATATTCCACGCTGTGAAACCCTGATCTTAGATATAGAAAGTTGCTGTACTAAAAGTGTAACCACTTACAATCATATAATTTATAATGCACAAAAAAAAATTCAGCTAAAAATTCATAATGTGTAGATTTATCTGTGTAAAATTACCCAATAAATATACATGCAGTTGTGTAAAAAAGTGTTGGCCCCCTTCCTGATTTTTCATTGTTTTGCACGTTTTTCAGACTGTAATGTTTCAGATCATCAAACAAATGTAAATATTAGTCAAAGGTAACACAGGTAAACACAACATGCAGTTTTTAAAGGAAGGTCTTTATTATAAAGGGAAAACAAAATCCAAACCCACATGGCCCTGTGTGAAATAGTGTTTACCCCTTAATAATAAAAACCTTCCTTTAAAAACTGCATGTGGTGTTTACATGTGTTATCTTTGACTAATATTTAAATTTATTTGATGATCTGAAACATTAAAGTGTGACAAACGTGCAAAACAATTAAAAATCAGGAAGGGGGCCAACACTTTTTCACACAACTGTATAATTAATGCCATCATAAACCTCTGAAGTGCAAACCTAAGTGCTAAATATCCAAATAAGTTATCATTAAAAATGTTTTTGGAATCATTCAGATCATAAATAAACAGTAATCTCATAAAGCCATTAAAGTGCAAATCCGAATACTAGATAATAATAGTCCATAATGTTGAATTAATTAAAAGTGTCTCATCAGTAAACCAACACCGGGAAATTCTGTCCCAATGTGATCAACAGTACACATTAAAAATGCCCAAAATCACTCCAACGTATTCCGGTGCTGATAAAAAAAGAGTCACTTCCCCAGTGAACAAATACAGCTTCCTTCTGCCGCACTCACAGGATCAGTCCGACTGTCTAAAATTAGATGGTCAGATAATGCATGATGTGACATTGCACCAGAGCCCAGGTAAACTGCTCCTCTGGCCCTTCTGTTGTCATCCAGAGCTTCCTTCATGGTACAAACTCTCTGGTTTCCAAGTCCAGTAATCACCACTCACACCACCACATCGCACATAGTGTAGTAAATATTTCAACACAGTTTATTAAAATCATGAATTCTAATTACATGTAAAGCATTAAAAACTTGCCAGCAAACAAACAAATAGACCCCAAACAGCGTAGTCCTCTACAACGTGCACTCCTCATAGACTGACGCTACCTTACCCTGAAGTCTGTGAGGATTGTGCGCTGTAGAGGACTACGCTGTTTGGGGTCTATTTGTTTGTTTGCTGGCAAGTTTTGAGGATCTACAGCTGAGTGATACACAAATAAGATACATTTTTGTTTATAGTTAAGGTACTTGAATGCATTTTCGAAGATTTAACTCCTGAATTTAGCGTCACTTTAAAGACTTTAAAGTATTTTTATATGTACAATGTTGCCCTCGAAGCCACATGAAAAAGCCTCTCTCCGTTGTATCGTTTTTTTTTTTGTTTAATTGCCATTGTTACATGTCCCAAGGTAGTACCCAGCTTTCAATGCATTTTCTTAACAATATCCTGCCTATTATACCTGGAAATAACCAGAACTTACTAACAGGTTTCTCCTCCTACATGCATTGATCAATGCGTACAATGAGAGCGCTTGATTCCTTAACTCATGTACTCATATCACATACCATTGCATGTGGTGTGCCGGCATTTACATGCAGTGGCTGTCATCCCGATCATTAACTTGAAGGGCAGATTAAGGATTCCTGCTGCAGGAAAATGCAAATTCCTGACACAGGACTCCCTAATCGCACCTAAACTTACAGATATGAATGGGGACTTATTGTGTGTATATTAGTGTGTATATTTCTGGTTGGGGGGGTGCATATCAGATTGTGCATATTTCTATGGGTGTGCACTTCTATGTGTGGGCGTATTTCTCTGTGTGTTTTGTGTGTGTGCATATTTCTGTGTGTGAATGAATGTGTGAATCTGTTGGTTCTCCATGATTAAAATTAAAACCTGTGGGAGAAAACACACACATATACTGAAACTGCAGTGCAAACATATACACATGTATACATACTGATATGACACACACAGGAACATTAACACACATACCGATATCACTCACAGAAATCCTGAAAATACACAAACACAAACCATCACAATAAATATACTGACATTGCATACAAAGAAACCATCACAAACACATATATTGACATCATAAACACACACAGACATTAACACTGGTATCGTATATAGTTACATTTTATTTTGAAGTATGAAGTTTGGCAAGCAACCCGCATGGGAAAAGAAAAGTTTGTCCAGTGGCCCCCGAGTGAATTGAGTTTGAGACCCCTGCCATTGCCCTCCCCCACTCTACACAAATATGCCCTACTCGCTGATTTCACATGGAAATGTTTCCTTTCACTTATTTTCCTAGTAAAAGTGTGCAAAGTCTTCAAATAGGAATCAGACAGTAATAATTAAAAACAGAACAAAACTGATATGAATGTTCTAGCTGGATTTTTAATCTGAGACCTCATTGTGTCCATGGTAAACATTAAAACCTTCCTACGCCCGCATTGTTCACATGCATTTTAATACATTAAATTGACATAGTAATAATCTCTTTGTGACGTTAGTCAACTATCGGTATTGTTATTAGATTGAGTCACAAAGAACCATTTGAACAGGAAATATCATATAAATTGGCATACAGATATGCTTCGCTGCATTACTCTTGTTATCTTAGTATAGATACGACTTGTGGGGGGTAGGCCACAAAGAATATGTTACAGGAAACAGATATACCGTATAATGCAATAGTCTAAGGCATAATAATAATAATAACATACTGAATAACACAACCCCCGACCAAACTATTGTTATCCTTTATGTATGGTGAAATACTACCTAGCACTTTACAGGGGGTGTGTAACGGTTAAATCTGACCACCTACGTGTGGTGTTTATACTACAATATCTCTGCTGTGTTCACGTAGGCTAACAAATCTGATGCCAATGAGCTTAGGGCATACCTAGAAACAATACAAGGAGCTTGGACAGTACACTCTCTTTGTAGAAGTTGCCCAAGGATTTTCACGATTGAACAATTCTTGGAAAACTGGAAATAATTATGAAGCCTGCTTAAATTCTACTGCTCAGTTTTTTAAAGGTTCTAACTGTGAATCCTTGACCATAAAACCATGAAACATAAAAATATTGAAAGCTTGTTATTTTCTCTGCATCATGTATGACAAAAAAATACCTTTCTTCTTAAATTAAAAAAAACTCTTAATGGTCCATTCAGAACTGGCTGTTCTTGTGTGCACATTAGCGTAGCTGCATTAACACATGCTGTGTCACGCATTTATGTGCATTGTTTTGGAGCATACCATTCATTTTGATGAATGGACATGGGTGATTTTGAAAATGGTCATGCAGCATTTTTTCCAATGCAGTGCACCAAGAAAAAAACACGACAGTCCATTAAAATGTGTTGTAGTGCACTGTGATTATGGAATTTTAAGAGCAAAGCAGCAACAGTCTGTGTGTAGATCCAAATTAGATATTTTTTTATTTGACACACGTGTGTGTGTGTGCAAAGGCCTTAGGCCCCATTCACACGTAGCGACATACCTTTTGCGCGACTTTCGGGGCGATGTTCCAGTGACGATCCAGCGACGGTAGCGCGACCTTCTCCGTCGGGCTCCATTAGAAATAAGCAAAATCCAACGAAAAAAGGGTCCTGTAGAAGCGACTTTCGACCGCGACGAGCGACGCGCGACATGGAGCTAAGACAGCTCTATTGAATATCATTAGCCGGCGACTTCTCGCGATAACGCAGCGGAAATCGCTACGTGTGAATGGGGCCTTAGTCTGTCAGGCCTATACCGACCCCACTCTAGTTCATATAGCTTATTAAGGTCCACACATCAAGATAAAGATTAAGCTTACATCATTAGTTTAACAAAATTCCAAAATCAATCCTGATTTAGCATTATTTGTTCCTCATGTATACAAAGCAAGTGTCTGAGTTTAGATAAACTAAAAAACTCATAGAATGGCAATTTCTCCAATGACTTTAAGATAACAGCTAACACCCTACTGAGAAGAGTGACTTGCAAGTTTGTCTCATGAACAAGTGACAAAAATGTGATTCAACAGGGATCATCAATTCTCCCTACACAACTGCAACGCTTTAGTGCTTTGGGGCGCCATTCAAAATGAGTGGAACAGCAATGCATTACCGCTAAGGGTTTTCTTTTGCCCTGCAGTGTGCTAAGGGAAGTGTCGGAACTGTGGAGACCCGGGTCGCTGCTTTGATGTATGTTTATTAGGTACACTCTGATGGGCCTAAACACATTGTGGCTATTCACTGTACAAAAACATCTCAAGAGAGACCATGTTTGGAAAGAATGTCACTGCTCTTCTCCACTGGATTCAATGTTATACGTGATGAGCAACCACGAAGTGCAGAGACGGGAGGTGGGTGTCCATATCTTGTGAGATCACAGCCTCACCTTCTCAGTAAAGAAAAAAAAAATAATGTTATATATATATTTACTCAGAGGCGGCTCTTTAATTAGGCAAATTAGGCGGTCGCCTTAGGCCTCGCGCTCCCGGGGGCCTCGCTGCCGCCTAGTTTGCCCTGTCAGAATGGCAGCCATGTAGCGCTGTGAGCTCTCAGCCCTGTCGCAGTCAAACCAAGACTCTCAGTTTGACATCGACAGGGCTGAGAGCTCATCCGTTTCCTCGATCGTCAGTGCGGACCATTGACTCGGTCTTCTGCACGGACCTCCGTCCACCACACGAGAATCTCTGGCTGGGAGGGCGGAGTTTAACTTCAGAAGCTCTGTGGGGTCTCACCAGGGATCTGAGGGGTCTAACCAGGGTGGCGAGACCCCACATAGCCCTAGTGAGACCCCACATAGCCCTGGCGAGACCCCACATAGCCCAGGCGAGACCCTACATAGCCCTGGCAAGACCCTACATAGCCCTGGTGAGACACTACATAGCCATGGCGAGACCCTACAGAGCCCTGGCGAGACCCTACATAGCCCTGGTGAGACACTACATAGCCATGGCGAGACCCTACAGAGCCCTGGCGAGACCCTACAAAGCCCTGTTGAGACCCTGCGGAGCCATGATTTAATCAGGACTCTTTGGGTCTCTCCGGGCTCTGTGGGGTCTAACCAGGCTGGTGAGACCCCACAAAGCCCTGGTGCCGGTGAGACCCTACACAGCCCAAGTGAGACCCTACAGGTTTAACCAGGGCTCTTTGGTATCTCACCAGAGCTCTGTGGGGTCTCCCCGGGGCTCTGTGGGTCTAACAAGGTTGGTGAGGCTCCACAGAGCCCTGATGCTCTGGTGAGACCCCAGAGAGCTTTACAGAACCCTGGTGCTGGTGAGACCCTGCGGAGCACTGTTTTTACCAGTGCTTCTTGAGGTCTCACTAGGGCACTTTGGGGTCTCACCAGGCCTCTGTGGGGTCTTACCAGGGCACTTTGGGGTCTCACCAGGGCTCTGTGGGGTTTCACCAAGACTGGTGAAACCCCACAGAGCCCTAGCTTAACTAGGGCTCTGTGGGGTCTCACAAGGGCACTGAGGGGTCTAACCAGGCTACTGAGACCCCACGAAGCCCTGGTAAAACCCTAGAGAGCCCTAGTTTATTCAGGGCTCTGTGGGGTCTCACCAGGGCTCTGCGGGGTCTCACCAGCCTGGTTAAACCCTACAGAGTCCTGGTAAGACCCCACAGGCCTGAGTGGGGCCTCATGTTTAGGTTTCACCTAAGGCCTCGCAAACTCTAGAGCCGCCTCCAATATACTTTACTAGATCTGGTGAGAGGAAGCAGAGGAAGTAATTTTTCTTCTTCACCCCTGCTATCTCCACCTCCAATCTGGTGAAGCAGGGAGAACATTTACACCTACGGCCAGTTGATCGCACCTTATTAAACTGGCAGTTAGTATTTACTTAAATAGTTGCCTCTAACTATGCTGCAATGAGAAATGGAGAATGTTATTTCTGCTTCTCATTGCAACTACATAAACTGCTTCGCTGAGGAGCTAAGCCGCAATAATCATTATCATTATTAATCATTTTTATCACTGTTTAATAAATACATATTTGTGTGAGAGCAGCAGTCTGACCATCCAATGTGCTGCCAGCACAGCACATTTTCACCCTTGCTGCAGAACATAGCAAGTAAAAACTAAAGTTAAAAGAAGAGCATATTGATTAAGCTGGCCATACACTATTTGAATTTTGTTAGCTTTTCTAATATTTAATGGGATCAAATCAACGATTGATTTCCACTACAGAGATGGAAAAATTGAAGGCGCGTGATGTCAACTTTTTCTCTAGCAAACAAAGGGGTCTATTCACTAAGCTGCTGACGGCAGCCGAGTGAATAACCGACCCGAAGTTCGGCTATTCACTTCAGGCTTGTGCGGCTGATTTCAGCCGTATATCGGCTGAAATCAGCCGTACATCGGGTGGCTACGTGTGGCTTCGGGTCGGCCAAACATGCTCACATGTTCGGCCGACCCGAAGTGCAGAAGGAGTTCGACTCAGCCAATCCAACATCTGGATCGACTGAGCCAAACCTCCGGCAGGCTACTCGCTGCTGTCCGGCAGACTATTCGCTGCTGTTTTTTAACTATTTTTCCAAGCAGAATAGAAAAATAGTTAAAAAAGTAGAAAAATAAAAAATAGAAAATGATTGGGCGGAGCTAGCAGTGACAGCTTGCTCCAACCAACTGTTTTCTATTGGCCGGGCGGTTCTGCTGCCGTCAAAAAAATAAAATTAAAAAACACCATAGGAAGCAATAGCTAGATTCCTATTGGCTATTTCACTTTGCAATAGCCAATAGCAAACTAGCTATTGCACTCGCCCTCTGCTGCTGTCAATCACCAGAGGGGGACCTGATGGAGAACTGCAGGTGTGGTTTTTGTTTGATTCCAAAATCAAATGTTAAAATAAATAGAACTGAAGCCAAAACATTTTCTTCAGTTTTGGATAGAGGGAATGAGTGTGTGTGTGTGAGGGGGGGGGGGTGAGTGTAAAA
>NW_017308206.1:35428-71718 GCF_000935625.1 Nanorana parkeri | reverse complement strand
GGGGGGGGGGGGGGGGGTTATAACCTCTGTCAGCTTTTTTTGTCATCTGTGTTCCATTGAGAATATTTATCTTCCTTTCCTGTCTGTTAGCCACAACAGTGAGGGAAAGGAAATCCCTCCAAAGAGAGGAAAAGCACAGCCAGATTATCAGCACATATATCAGCTCACTAGATTTTTGGCAGGATCAACAGCTTGTTTTTTGCACTTTTTGAACAGATATAACAAAACACTATTAATTGTGCATTTAACAGACTAAAAGAGAGCAAATAAAGGATGTGATGGGTTTACATACATTTTTATTCCACAACAGAGTGTACAATAGCACAACAGATTATAAGCAGAAGTGAAAGGTGGGAAAAGAAAGTATTATTGGTATAAGCTTTTTCAACCTCAAGAGCATTAGGGCGTAAGCTTACTAAGAGAATGCACATAAAATAGTGCAGCATATCTTATGAATGTCAAGCAAACCATTTCTGCAAAATATGTTAATAACTGATTAAGACAAGTAGGCATAGCTAAATACACATGAGAAAAAAATATAAGGACTGTCTTACATGCCAAAATATTTATTATTCTCTTTAGCCTTTTGACTAGCACACCTTTACCACACTGCATATACTGTATAGTTCCAAAAAGGTTTAAAACTTGTTTGGTAAAAGCATTATAAAGAAAAAGTAGTGATTGAATAAAAGCACTTGTGGGTGTAATTAATTTTTTTCTTGCCTATGAATTCTTCATGGAATAGCAGAGGTGTGTTCTTTGTGTACATGCTTTATGCTACAAAGTTTTCTTTCCCATTTCTGGAAGCTGTGAGGTATGGATTAGTTTACAGTGATCCATTCCCAGTCTCAGTGCTGCTGTACAAGAAATTATAGGAGGCTGACGTGGAATATTTATCAGCTGTATGTAAAGATGCATTTAACTATTTTTAATAAGTCCTTAACTGAGTTTAAAGGCCAGTTGAAGCTTTACATTACTTACTTGACTTACAGATGCAGTCAAGTCAAGTAAAGAACAGCCAGGCTGCATAACAGGTAAAGAATAGCAGTTTGTGTCTCCAGCAGCCCAACATACCTTCTGCACAGTACTTCAATCCACAACTATGCATACATTCCATTTTGTTCATATGTTCTTAGCTTTGATGAACAGACCACTAAGTTAAGTAAACAGTCATATCTTTATCTGTGTATGACACATCTAGCTGTAAAGCCTAGGGACAATGCTGTATAATAGTCTGTGACTCACAACGTAGGGTCATCATGAGTCAAGGTCTGTCGTAAATCTAGAGGGCCTGGCTTCTATGTATAAAGGCAACACGTCAATCACATTGAAATATCAAAGAAGAGAATTAAATGCCAGGATGTCCACTCAAAATGTAGATATTTTGTTATTTGTCTTGGATTATAAATTGACACGTTGCAGAGCAAAGCTGGTCTGACAGTTGAAACCAGATGACACTGATCAAAATTTGTGCAATGTGCAATGCCTGTGATTTATAGAAAACATAATAGGTACTTAGGTTATTCTCGCAACTAAGATGCACAGCCCTATTTAAGCTGGCCCATAGTCTGGTTGAATTTTGAATTGAATTTGAATTTTAGCCGGCGACTGCCCTGAAAGCACCCCTCATTTCAACAAAAGTACATTTTCTCGAAGGAGCCAGTTCAACCATTTTCCAATCAGCTGCAGAGTGGTTTGGAATATTAATTTCAGAATACAATAGCCCAGCAGGCGGAATCCACAATAAAGAGCATGGATTTGAGAGAGAGAGAGAGAGAGAGAGAGAGAGAGAGAGAGAATAGCCGAACAGATGTTTAACACGTAAAAGAGATGTAAGAGTTTAATTTTCGCTACAATAATCCTTTAACAGGAACTTCAGAGCTTGTGAAAGGCAATCCTTTAGAAGTCATCATTCACATAACAAAGGTTCATGTTATTATTTTTAATGGACAAATGTCAACAATATCCAAATCACGTTATAATTTTGCTCGGAAATGTAACTCTTGTTTGCCATTGATAAAAAGCAGCTGCTGCCCTGAAAGTACCTCTGGATGGTAATACAGCCTCTTGATAGTCATTCTGCACTGTGCACATCCCTGCTTCCAAAAGACTGCTGTGGAATGAAGTGAATAAATAATTTCTATGCAAAGTGTGCATAATAACAGTGGGCTTAAAAGTCCAGATATATGGCCTGCTTTCATTGTGACTATAATGGATGTTTTCACCAATGTATTGATATTAATTATTTGTTTGTTGGCATTTTAAAATGTTATTTGCCTGGCTGTTTCTGGCTTCCATCCTTCTTGAGACACTGACACAGAACAAGCATGCAGCAAGAAAAGTCAAATTAAAGAAAGAACACATTAACTTTATATTTATTTCTATATTTAGAAATGATTGCAGGCAATAAATTGGTATGATAGCCAGACATCTATCTTTTGTCAGTAGGTGAGGTTAGCAATAGCATCCTCTATATATCTCTCAGTACAGGAAACTTTAAATAGTGGTTTGTGTAATTATCTATCATGTTTCATTTCTGTTTCACCTTAAAGTGCTTAAACTTGCTTCCCCTTTTTTGTAGGAGAGGTTAAAGGATTACAACCCTGGCTTCTCCATTGTATGTTAATGAAGTTAATGAAAGAAACACAACCCGGAAATTTCAGTCCTAAGTCTTTCTGTAAGGACAGATCACTGTGAAGGTGCTCAGAAAAATCTGGGATCAGCTATGTTGCATGCTGCAACAAAATAAGGTAAGAATTATTTTAACAAAAATATGTTTTGGTATGCTGTGTAAATAGGAACACATAACAAACATATAGATAGGTTTTCTCAAATTACCTGCAAATGTGGAAATACACATTAAAGAGCAGGAACCTGTACAATTATATTGCATAACTAATTGTATTTTTGTCATATAGAAATCTCTGCAACTTGAACCTTTCTCATCCTCAGGGCCTTTATTCTATGTTTTGCAGTTGCTATAGTTTCCTGCATATGTTGCAAATGTCTGACACGCACAGACACAAGTCAGAATGCATACAGTACATATATCCAGCATTTTTAGCTTTTTGTAACTATTTCTTTTTGTTCTTTTCCATGCAATTGACAGACATATTGTTCCAAGATAAAGTAAAGACTTGTGCTAACGTATAATATATTAAAGAGGTATTTATTAAAGGGCTGGGATGAAGTTTCAAATGTAATTTAAATATCTCTAAGAAAAATAAATTTGTGTTAGTTACCTCCCGACTATAACCATCAAGACAGCAGGTATTTGAGAACCCATAGCAGGTGCAACTTGAAGCCTAATTTAAAATTTAAATGTGAGTTTAAGTCAGCTAAATATATTCCAGGTGTAAAACACATTAAAAGGGGCTTGCATGAACACCCACATATATTATCATAGAAAACCCTTTGATAACCTTTCTTATCATGCTCCAATCTCCATTGCTGTGGGCATGTCCCCAACCTTCCAAAACTTATACATGAAGGCATAATGCCAGTCAACTTCAAAATTATTCCATTAAAACAGATATTCAAGAAGAATTAGAAAATGTCTTTATGGATAGCAAAACTTGACTCTGTCTCCAAACCACTTAAAATTTGGGAGGCCTACAAAAGTTCCATTGAACACAGGCACAGGATGAAAAAGGAAAAAGATAAAAAAATGACTTTGATACTACACAAGATACATGAAACCAAATCAAATATACATGCTCACTTTCCCTCAGGATAAGGACCTGATTTTTAAATCCATATGCTTTTTCAGAGTCAAAGCGGTGCTCTCTAGATACAAATGCACGTTCTATGAATATGCAAACAAATATAGTATGTGGCTGCCCTTCAGCTAAGACACTACAGCCCTTGAAATGCAATACCTATATACAGTACCTCAGATTTCTTAGAGATTATTATTGTACCCCTCACAATTTACAACACCAAACAATACTGCTACCAGTACTACCAGAGTAACAGCTTTAGGTTCAATCTAGAGCAGGGGTGCCCATTAGGTCGATCGCGATCTACCAGTTGATCGCGATCTACCAGTCGATCGCAAAGTGATCCCTGGTAGATCGCGATGTCCTGTCCTCCTGCCGTGGGGCTTCTTTGGATCCGCGCTGCTCTCCCCCATCTGTATGCAGTGGGGATCCGAGGAGAAGTGAACGAAGCGCTGCAGCCGGCGGCGGGGGGCAGAGGACGGAGCGCGCCGACAGCAGCACGCCAAGCAGTGGGGAGAGAGAAAGAGCCGCTCGGCCTGGATCAGACAGCCGGCGGCTCTCTCCTCACCACACATGCTGCTGTGACAGTGCTTCCCTCACTTCTCCTCGTATCCCCCACTGCCTCTGCCCAGGAGAGCAGCGAGGATCCAGAGGAGAAGCTGAGCCCCCGTGTGCGTGGCCGAGCGGCAGAGGATCGGTACATATCAGTGATATGTACCAATCATCTGTGCAGGGCAAATACTGGAGCGATCAGCTGATCACTCCAGTGTTTGTAAATAACTGGGGACACATAGTACTAGACGTGTATCCAAACCTCTGTTTTTAACCTTAGTGGTGAGACAAGTTTTTTTACATGCTAGCTTGTAAGTGTGCCAGGAAACCTTTTTACTGTTTTACTGTTTAAAGCCCATTCCATGTGCACCTTGCTGTAAAGCTGGTGATGAATTGATGAGTGCGTTTGTCATTTGTTTTGCTTGACTGATTTGGTGCAGTGATGCATGGGGGGTGTCAGCTGCCATTGGGATGTGCGGTATCCCTTGTGCGTTCCTGTACCTTTAAGGGGGGTTGGGCTTCCTCCTGAAAGACCTACACCCAATTTTATCTTCTGACCCATGTGCTCCAAGATGGAGACTCTCATAGTTTAGAGTTAGTTTAGAGCCTCATGGTTTAGAGAGAACTCATAGTTTAGAAGTGCCTTGGCGCGGCTGTGCGGCTTTCACATTTTCTGCAGAAGACGCGTATCCAAACCTCTGTTTTTAACCTTAGTTGTGAGACAAGTTTTTTACATGCTAGCTTGTGAGTGTACCAGGAAACGTCTGTACAGAGGCTCCTCCCCATTCAGAAACTGGATGGGCGCAAAAGGAGCTAGCTACGGCTATGCTCCCACTGTGCTTGTGTGGCTGCCGGCTGAATGTGTTAGACGCTGCAGATGCAAAGGGGCGGGACACCTCTTCCCGTATGCAACGTCGGCCACATTAGACCATTAGACCACACAAGCACCGCGGGAGGACAGGACGCCGGCGCCTCTAGAACGCACTGGAACGCAAGCGCCGGCCGACTCCCTGCGTTCAGGGGCAGGAGGGGTGTGGGGTTGTATTGAAGTCAATGGCACCACAGCCATGCCCCCCGCCCACAGTGCGATCATCTGCCTGCATTCCGGTCCTGTGCAATCTGCAAAAATAGTGCTTGCAGCATTTTTGCAGATCACACTGGATGGGATCACAGGCACTAATGTGCTTGCGTTCCGGGTGCGGGCGATCGCACTGTGGGTGAGGGGCGTGGCTGCGGTGCCATTGACTTCAATGCACCGCCATGCTCCCTCCCACCCCCGAATGCAGGTGTTTTTTCATTGGTAGATCTCATTGAGCTTGTCATTTGAAAAGTAGATCTGCGAACGAAAAATTGTGGGCGCCCCTGGTCTAGAGTTTATGGCTCTCTCTACTATTCCTATGCAAAGGCAAAAGAAAGACTCAGTTCTCCCATTAGCAGTATAGCAGTATCGATCATCAGTTAGCATTCGGCAAAACACAGTCCGAAAAAGCCCCTGGCCTAGACGGTCTTCCGCTTTCATTTTGTAAACACTTCCTCCCCAACCTGACTCCTCATTTCCTGCTATGATGTTTTGCTCTTTCTGAAGGTCATCCTTTACCCAACAGATACTGTACATACTCATATTACAGTAATCCCAAAAGTGGGAAAGATATAGCTAACTGCATCAGTCACAGACCAATGTCACTACAATTTGACTACAACCTTATGAAAAGATGGTATAGAACTTCTACCATGCTGTCTCATATCTACTTAGGCTCCAATGACAGGTGTTGGAGATGCAGAAAACTCAAGGGTACCTTTCTACGTATTTTTTAGGATTTCCCCAAACAAAATCGGTTTTGGTCACAAGACACACAAATTACCACCTAACTAAATGACTGCAGCTTGCTTACTTCATCTCACACCCATTGAGAAATAGAAAGTACTTGTTATTCCATTTACTTAATGCAACAAAAGCCTGTATTGCAAATATCTGGAAACAGAACTCCTCTCCTACATTCACCCATTGGTTTTCTAGAGTAAATTACATTTTGCCTATTGAAGATTAAAAAGCTACACACAGAGACAGGTCTAAAACCTTTAAGAAGACATGGTTCTATTGGATTCAGTAGCTTTTTGTTGACCCTCTAGAAGGTGTCACTGAGCCAACTCCCACCCATTTAAAAAATCTCAGGGGTGTGATGTAGGAGTGCTATAGTGTTTTATTATACTTTAAAGGACACTCTCTAAATGCCAATGATTCTAATAATATATTAATTTCAAGTCAACAAGGATTTACAATCCGACAACCAACATAAAATTACATGAAATTAAAATGCATTATAGACCAATCATGATAAATCTGATGCATATATAGCTGGGGTGATTGAATGTGTTCCATTAACCTGCTGGATCTTGTAATATAGGTGTGTTTATTGCGTAAGTGATTGATATTTTCTCATACCTTAGCATAACCACTTTTTATGATGGTAACTCTGTTACAGCAGGAGTTTTGGAATATGGATAGAGTTGATAGCTTCAGGTCTACTAAAATTCAGTCTCAGTTTAAATAAATCCAGACTTACAGATGTGTATTTGCTCAAATCATTCAACAGACTGTATTATGACAGGTTATTTATGACAGGGCTGCTTTAAGAGATTTTGCAGACTGTTTAGAACTGTTTATGAAACATTAGTAGTGGTTGAAACAGCGTCTTACCTCCCATCTGCTCCCGTCACTATGTTTGTATATATCCTGTCCCAGTGACACAACAAGTGAGGGGAAGTATTTAAATGTGAGGAGAAATCCCCTACATTGGAAAATTTCCCTCCTTTTGTCCTGAAAACTATGGTCCCTGCATCAAAACATTAAATGTAATCCCCCACACAGGGACAAAGAAAGCAATGAAATCCTGCCAAAGGTTCTAACTCTACTTAACCACCTGTGGACTGGCCAATGGCGTAACACTAGCCATAGCGACCCAGGCGGCCGCTATGGGGCCCGGGCACAGGGGGGCCCGGCCAGGACACCCCCCTGATGCCGTGCGGGCCGCCTGGGTCGCTATGGGTTCAAACGCTATGTGGGCTCTTCAAGGGGTGTAACTAGAAATCACAGGGCCCCATACAAAATTTTGCCACCAGCGTGTTCTGTCTCTCCAATACTCCTCCCCCCTTCTTTCTCCGCACGGCCCTGGTGTCCGCTCATCACACCCAGCCGCGCCTCCACCACGCCCCTTCGCCCGGCTTTCAGCCCCACCCACTCCATCTGGGCCCAATCACACCACCGCAACTCCACCCACAGCCTCTGACCACTCCCACACCCCTGCATTCAAAACCTCAGCTTCCCGCCAGCTTTCCTCCCCTCACATCGGCTTGAAAAAGAAGGTTTAACCTTTGAAACGCGTCGCCGTCAGCCCGGTCTCCACGGGTCCTCAGAGTGTCTCCTACACTCCAGCTGTTCACGGATACCGCTCGCTCCTCGACACCCGGCTCCAACCCCCGGCACTTCTGCCTATGACCCGCTCCCCACGGCTCACGCCGCTACACCCGCATTACAGGCTTCTCCAGCATACGCCTGCAGGTCACAGCTCCGTCGGGCTGCCCGAAAGCCCCAACGTGAATTCTCCGCCACTGAGACTGAACATTTCGGCACCTCCAACCGCTCTTCAGTTCCCCCATCTAGGACCACCCGTCGCTCTACCACTCCACAGCACCTGTCATCGGAGGACACCCATGCCAGGACTCCCGAGGACCACTCCACGGCCCACCGCCCAGGCACCACACAGGCCGCGCCGTCATCGTTGAGAGTCGCCCTCCACTATCTCCACGGTGAGTTACAGAAGCTCACCCCTTTTTCACCCACCATTGCATACCTCACCCCCTCGTGTTTGTATCCCCATTTGCCTACTGAGTCGAAACACCACGCCACCCTGAAAAAGAGGGACTACTACCACCAACACTCCACCCCATCCGCTTGACCACCACCGAACGATTACAAGCGAAAACTCACCCAGCCTCAAGTGAGTACAACTCTTACGCCTACACCCCACTCTACCACATTTATTGCGCTAGGTAGTGGCGCTTCCGTCTCCAATTTTTGTTTCCCTACAGCACACGTGTTGGACACCCCGGTCCAGACAGAACGGAAGCCGCACACCTACGCCACCAACCCCCGCCCCCCGTACTTACACCCACCACACCACAAGCGCGAACCAGTGTACCTAACAAGTACTGCCCCCCTTCCTCCACATTTTCCCCGTACCTCTGTTAAGCGCCACACAAGGGGTAAAACTCTCAATTTTTCTTCCAAACCAATCTTGCCACTCGTAAGTTACCGCCAGTGATATGATCGCTAATCTGCTGCACATATGACATTGGCTTTAGTGTTTCGGGTCATGAATGTTTAAGTGCTATGGTGTGCTTTGGTGTTAGAAGTCCCAGGCAAGAACTACTGTACTGTTCCTAATTCAATACTTGCAAGATGCACTGATAACTGCACCACTGCTAAATTCTGATATGGCAGTCTCATGTTTTGACTTAAAGCCCATTTCCAACTTTATAACTGATTAACATTTATTGTGGTAATGTAGAGGAACAATTTAAAAATATAAAATATATCTTCAAAAGATTTAAAATCCAGCCTATAATTGGCCCCTGAGCATGGCACATTACAACCACACAGGCTGCACATAGATAAGGTTGGTTTTGATTATAGGCATCATTTCCTCATTCCTCATAATTCCACAGCCTGATCATCTCAAGCACTCAGAAGTCATACTCACTATTTTTAGGACTTATTTGCTTTCTACTTCCTTGTTCTCTCTAGTACTGCACCATAGACAAAATATATACTGCTAGAAAAAGATACAAGTGATGATTATGAATAATTAATGCATTGGATAAGCAATGTTTCACCCCATTTCCAAGTGTAACCACAACAGGGCCACCTGCTTCTTAACCACACCATTCCAAATTCACGGTTTCTTCAAACGTTTTAATCACAGATCTATTTCTGCCTGTTTGGTGAAGCTGTTTATGCTTTTTTTCCATGGTCTTTCAGTTAGATCTTCATCTGTCTTCATGGATGTCTCCCTGAATTCAGTAACTTTGCAGAGCAAATACTGTTACTATGATAAAGTAAGAAAGTCTCTTAAATTGGTGCTAGCTTAAATTTTCTTACACATTGGGGAGGTGGTTGTGCATAATAAGCCAGTACTGTGCAACTGCCTCTCTCTCTCAATGCATTTATTACCATTTAGATTTAAAGCCTAATTCCATGCTTTGGATCCCTGCAGTGGCGTAACCAGAGTTATGGGCGCCCGGGCCAGAATTTTTTTGCCCCCCCCCCATTATATAAAAATCCACTTGAACTGTACCCCCCACCCCCACACATGTTTTGATTTTAATTGTTTAAAATTTTTAAAATATTTTTTTGTTTTAATATTTTATTTTTAATAACTTTTTTAATTTTTACATTTATTTTTTATTTTTATTAATTCATTTTTTTATTAAATATTACAAAAATTTACTTTACTTTTAGGGGCTTCGGGGGAAATATTAGGAGTCTAAACAGACCACTGATATTTCCCTTTTAAAATAGAAAAAGAGATTGAGAACACAGAGTCCTCAATCTCTTTTTCTGTATCCCCTGTTATCAATGAACAGGAATCCTTTATGAGGGTTCCTGTTCCTTGATGACATAGTACGTTTACTATAACCACAATTATGAATGAACATGAGGGGATATAGATCACTCCCATTCATTCATAATTGAGGATACAGTAACCATACCATACGCTCAATTATCTATAAACACTCAGCGATCACTGATCGCTGAGTGTTTGTAGCCTGCTCTCCTCTCTGACACGCTGTCACAGGAGGCTGATCGAGCAGTGTAGGGAGGTGAGCCCAGCCTCCTATGACAGCGCTGTCTCTGCCCCCACACCGCTCTGCCGGACTGTGATAGGTGGCTGAGCGGTGTGGGAGGAGAGACACTGGCCGTTCATGGCGGTCTCCTCCCGCAGCGCTCGGCTGGCTGTCACTTTCTCTCCTCCCTGCTGGGACAAAGAGCAGCGCCCAGCGGGGAGGATAGAAATCAAGGCTGCGCCGACAAAACGGCAGGAAAAGGGCCTTTCGGCATTTAGCCAAAAGTGCCATTTTCGGCCGGCAGCCGGCGCCCCCCTTCAGCTTTACGCCCGGGGCCAGCGCCCCCCCGGTTGTTACGCTACTGGATCCCTGTACCCTTCTGGCGTCCAACCTCACCTGGAGCACCACTGGCACTCTTTATACTCTTCTTCCTCTGGCAGTGTGGGTCTTAAATGCTGTAGAGAGCATTGCTATGTAATGGCATTGTGTCTCTCGGTAGCATTTTTATTTTTGCACAGGAAGTACGTTGAATGACACTGGAAGAAGAGCGTCCATATAGGGAAGCAGCGCCGCTGGATTGATCACTGAGCTTAAATTGCCTTTAATAAGAAAAGAAAAAAAAAAGTTGTGTGAATCCATATATACATTTTCAGCTCCAAAATCGAATTGGGCTTAAAACATTTAGGCAGGCTTAATATTGATTGGTGGTTGTGAGAAACACTTAGAACTGACACTTCGACACATCAGGCTTTTTGAATGTAAGAAACAGCAAGAGGTTATCCGCATATAGCACGTACCATAAAAGCGGTTTGTGATTGGATTGTCTAAATTTGCATACCACAAATTAAACACGCTGAATTTTATCTGAAGCTGAAAACTAATACACCATATGCTATGCTTCTTTATAACATCTATATAGATGTCTCCTTTAAGAACTGATTGATTTTCATAAACAGGCTAAGTACAAATTATATGATGTTCAGCCTCTGAAGGACACATCTGACAGAGCTCAGTAAATATAGACTGCAGGGCGACTTTGTATGAAGCAGTTGTTTGGACCCCTTTTTGACATTCCTCATCATGGTTCCACATACATATATACACCATATTGCAAAAAGTATTTACACGCACATGAACTTTAATGGCATCCCAGTCTTAATCCGTAGGGCTCAATATTGAGTTGGCCAACCCTTTGCAGCTATAACAGCTTCAACTCTTCTGGGAAGGCTGTCCACAAGGTTTAGGAGTGTGTCTATGGGAATGTTTGACCATTCTTCCAGAAGCCCATTTGTGAGGTCAGGTACTGATGTTGGACAAGGAGGCCTGTCTCGCAGTCTCCACTCTAATTCATGCAAAAGGTGTTCTTTTGGGCTCAGGTCAGGACTCTGTGCAGGCCAGTCAAGTTCCTCCACCCCAAACTCGCTCATCCATGTCTTTATGGACCTTGCTTTGTGCACTGGTGCGCAGTCATGTTGGAACAGGAAGAGGCCATCCCCAAAGTTTTGTGTTGCCAACTTTGTGTTCACACAAAGTTGGGAGCATGAAATTATCTGAAATGTCTTGGTATGCTGATGCCTTAAGAGTTCCCTTCACTGGAACTAAGGGGCCAAGCCCAACCCCTGAAAAACAACCCTACACCATAATCCCCCCTCCACCAACCTTTACACTTGGCACAATGCAGTCAGGCAAGTACCGTTCTCCTGGCAACCGCCAAACCCAGACACGTCCATCGGATTGCCAGACAGAGAAGCATGATTCGTCACTCCAGAGAACACGTCTCCACTTCTCTAGAGTCCAGTGGCGGCGTGCTTTACACCACTGCATCCGACACTATGCATTGCACTTGGTGATGTAAGGCTTGGATGCAGCTGCTCGGCCATGGAAACCTATTCCATGAAGCTCTCTACGCACTGTTGTTGTGCAAATCTGAAGGCCACACGAAGTTTGGAAGTCTGTAGCTATTGACTCTGCAGACAGTTGGTGACTTCTGTGCACTGTGCATTCAGCATGCGCTGACCCATTACTGTCATTTTACGTGGCCTACCACTTCGTGACTGAGTTGCTGTTGTTCCCTGTTGCTTCCACTTTGTTATAGTATGACTAACAGTTGAACGTAGAATATCTAGTAGTAAAGAAATTTCATGGAACACCCGAATCCAATGATTTGGAGGGGTGTCCCAATACTTTTGGTAATATAGTGTACATGTATAGTCAGAGTCTGTATTTACTGGAAATCAGCAAGTCCATTTTGTTTTAAAAGTTTGTCAGAATGTACAGAATGTAGAGGCATAACTAGAAACCTCAGGGACCCGGCGCAGGAAACCATTAATGGCCCACTTGACCTCCAAAAAAACATGATTTTTGATACTTTTTTATATTAAATAAACAGTATGTATGTTGAGACTTTCAGGGCTAGTTCACACCAGCCCCAGTGCGTTCCAGCCCGATTAGGTGCTGGAGCGCAGTGGATCGCATCCCGGCTGGCTCACTGCGTTTTGGGGTGGGAGGGGGAGTGGTGGTGCATTGAAGTCAATGGCACCACAGCCACGCCCCCTGGCCACAATGCAATTGCCTGCATCGGAAATCATGGCAAATCAATGCCTGCATTCTGGTCTGTTGCGGTCAGAAAAAATAGTGCATGCAAATGGGGTTCCTGACTGGCCACAGTGTCTTCACCGTCCCTCTATCTGAACGATGGTCTGCAAGTGTCAAAAACACAGTGGGCAGCATGAGGCAGCTGCGGGGGTGGTGGGCCATTTTCTTCCTCTCTGGGCCCCCCCAACTGGTGGAACACCAGGGCCCGGTCGCAAATGCGATCACTGTGACCACTGCAACCCTGGTAATTTCGCCAGTTCTGGCACTTGCGCTTAGTATTGGGGCACTTTCATGAGTATGAGTACTCGTAAAATTGCCCAGTATTGGCACTAGTGCATACCTACTTAATATAATGTATTGCTGGGACTTATAGTCCTGCATAGTTGGTGCTATTCTGCATTGCTGTATAACCATTATACAGCAATGCAGAATTCCACCACCTATGCAGGACTACAAGTCCCAGCAATACATTCTAATTTAAATAATAATACCACCAGCTTCTCGCCACCCCCCTCCACGCCCTCCATTCTCAGTCCAGCCTTCACCCACACCAGCCTTGCCTGACTCCTGCAGCAGTTTTTTCGTCTTTGGCGCCCAGGGGGTGGGACTAAGTGGAGAGGGTCCTCTCCCAACAGAAGAATGTGCTGCCCAGCAGTGCCTACAGTGTTGGTAGCGGCTCCTCCAGGCTGAAGCTGACTGATACAGCCTCTCCATCCCCGCACAGCCACCCATGGCAGTGCGGTGGGGGAGGGAGCGGCACTATCTCGGGAGGGGGGCCAATTGCGGCGGCATGAGGGAGCTGCGGGCCCTCTTCTCTCTGGGCCCGCCCACCCAATTGCGACCGCTGCAACCCTGGTAGTTCCGCCAGTGTCACAATGTCTATATGCCATTCACTCATGCTCAATGGTTCACTAGCATGTGAGGTGGGGATCAAGATGACATCAGATAGTGCCTGCACTTTAAAAAATCAACAATGACCCCTCCTATTTTTCTATCCTTAGAGGTTCACTTTAAACATGGATTTCAAGAAGTTGTCTTAAAATTATGATCATTAGAGGAAATGTTGGCAAATTTGCATATAAAATATAATAATTGAAGTACAGAACAGCAAGCAGCTACAATATGAAAAATATGTCAAAATGTCTTCACTACTGAGAAGCAAAGTTGTGAGATGTAAACCATAACAAATGCCATTGAGGGCCTTGCCCCAAATAATAACATTGAATCTACTTTGCGTTGGAGAGGGCAAGGGTACAGTTCTACAACATAGTTATTCCGGAGCAGTATAAAAATCAGACAACTTTACATCTGAAAGAATGTCACATAGCCTTAAGGCCAGCCATAACCATGACCCTACTACCCAAAACCAAGAGGGTATAAATATGGGACTATTTTAAAGGCAGTGTAACCTCAGCAATAAAGCCATGAGAAATCAAATTTAGGGAGAAATGTGGAGGTGTTTGTAGTTCAAAACTGAAGAGCAGCCTAGGATGACAACACTGCTCCCTGGTAGATACAATGTTATAAGTGAGAGTTGTGACCCTGGACAGGAAATGTGTTACTGGTGGAATCACCCAGTGAAAAGAAACAACATATAAAAAGAAAAGGGTAGCTAATGCAGCCAACACATGTGAAGACTGGTTAGCTGCAATATGTTACATTTTTGTTTTTGTCTATAGATATTTAAATACACTTTAAGTCAGAAACAGTATTTACTGAAAATACTGTCTAATTTTACTCTTAAGGTGGCCATACACTTTACAACTGTCTTGCGAGAGTTGTAAAGTAATTTAAAAAACGTATGATCTGCCCATCTTGGACAGGCAGATCGTACTGAGGGGTGGGCTTCCGATGACTACAATGGTGAACGGGCAGTGCGTACACCGGCCCGTTCGGCAGTTGTCGAACAAGCAGGCCACTAACCCACCGAGAATCGTACGATTCTCGGCGGGGTTTCCAGCCTGCTTGTTCGACGGAAGACGTGCGACCGCACAGTAGAAACGGTTGCACGTCTTCCATACACTTTGCGATTATTGTACGATTGCGGAATTTCCCGCCATTCTCGTAGGATCGCACAGTGTATGGGCACCTTAAGGCTTCGTTCACGGATTAGCAGTTTTCCATGCTTAACCGTACAAACAGAAACGTGCTAAATATAAAAAATAATACATTCCAATGTATCCTGTTCACACTTGTGCAATGTCCACGTGGTACTGAAACGCGCATCGTGCCAAAAAATCCAAGAGCAATATTCTATGCAGATTCCACACATTTGAGCTATAGTAATAGCTGCAAACATGCGGAATCCGCGGTTATGTTAAAGGAGAACTATGGGGTTAAGGCTTTTCCCCATAGTTCTCCTTAGGGTAACGGGAGGACACAAGCTAGCATCCTCCCGTCACCCTAGGCTCAGTATACCACGAGCTGCTGCTCGCGGTATACTGAGATGCCGCAGCTGAAGCGGATCCCGACAATTGTGCCGGGATCCGCCCAGCTGCGTGACTAACAGCTGGCTCTGCCTGTTCAGAGGCAGAGCCAGCAGGACCCGCCCCCTCCCCATCCGTTCCGCCAGTCAGCGCTGGCGGATCGAAGAGGGGAGGGGGGAATCCAGCCCCTCCCCTGTCATGGCAGAGAGCCGTGACAGGATCGAGAGGTGAGCGAACGCCGGTATGTGTTCGCTCACCTCCCGATCTACTGAGCCGACCTGTGACAGTCTCATTGTCACAGGTTGGCTAGAACTATGAGGTGAGTGAAAAGCACACACCTCATAGTTCTCCTTTAAAGTTTGAACGTTTTTATTCCACGTGGTTTTACGCAAATGCTATGTGTGAATGGAGCCTAAATAAGACTCTGGGTAAACAATAGCTGCATCTGAACTGTATCAATTTCTTTAGAAAGAAATGAACCTGTTAATGTTTTCAGAAAATAGCACAGTTCCCCCTAAAGGATCTGTGTTGTGTATTCACTGGAAAGATTGAAGGAACTTGATTGTTCAAAGATAAGAAAATAGCTTATGTCTTAACAATATATAGTAATGAAAACTCCCTTCCAGAATTTCACAACAACTACAAAAAAGCCTTTAGCTTTATTTTATGTTTGTTTTTTTAAGTAATGTTAGCTAAACCAGTTACATTCTAATCAGGGCCGCATTTGCCCAAGGACATCGAGGCAGGGGTGTGGAATCTCACACGGGACATGCAGTTCCGGGCGGGTAGTTGTTTTCTGCATTTAGCACTGCTTTGGGCAAGCAGGGCTAAATGTACAGCTGGGAATGCGCTCTTTTGTTTACAAGTGATCTCGGCGATGTCTGATCCCTACCTCTCTCCTTGCTCGCTCCATCCTCCTGGCTCTGTCTTCCCCCCGCCGCCGTGCGGCGTGTACCTCACTCCTCACTGGTCTCAGAATGGAGAGCAGTGAGCAGAGCGGAGAATGTCCGTTCTCCGCTCTGCTGCGTGTAAACAGTGAGAGCTGCCTTCCCCTCTCAGTTGTCACAGGAATTCCAGAAACAGTGCTGTGCTAGAACTGCTGCATTGGAGGTGACAGGTTCAATAAAGAGAACCTGTCACCTCCAAGTGCTATCACACAGGGGCTTGTTAGCTCCTGTGTGATAGCAATAAAGTTAATTGAAAAAAAGTGATTTAAAAAATAATTAAATAAATAAAAATAAAAAACAATAAGAAATAATAATAAAAAAATAAGAAGAATGTGATTAAAAAGTAAAAAATAATAAGATAAAATAATATAATAAAATAAACAAAATATTATAAAATAAACAAAACAAAAAAAAGTAAAAGATGATAAGATGAATAAAAATTTAGCAAAAGTAAAAAAAAAGTGATAAAACAGTTAAAAAAAGAAACACTTACATTTTTTTAAAACTAACCCTGCCACCCTGCCATCTCCATTGGAGGGGGGGTTGACGGGGAGGGGGGTGCATTGAGGAACCTGGCCTTCTGGCCTCTGTTCACACCAGCGCATTCCATTCCAGACCAGACCAGAAAAATACTGCATGTCTCATTTTGTCTGGTCTGGAATGCACCGGAACTGCGGGCAGGTTCACATGGTCTGATATGGTCTGGAAAATGGTGCGAACCTGTCCGGAGAGCGGGTACAAGCACTCAGCGATCAGTGATCACTGAGTGTTTGTAAATAATTGAGGACATAGCATTTTTGCTGTGTCCCCAATGAATGAATGGGAGGTGATCTACATCACCTCCTGTTCATTCATGACTGTAGACATGGTAAACATACTATCTCCACAATGTATTAATGAATAGGAACACTCAGCATAGAGGCTTCCTGTTAATTTATAACAGGGGCTGCAGAAAAAGAGATTGAGGACGCTGTGCTCTCAATCTCTTTTTATATTTTAAAAAGGGAAATATCAGGGGTCTGTTTAGACCCCCAATATTTCCCCGAAGCCCACAACAGTAAAGTAACAGGAAGAGCACAGTATTCCCCTTGAGTAATCATCAATGAACATGAGAAAATACCTTTCCTTTCCTAAAATCTGAGCTTTCAATGGGTGACATATGTGAGTGATTTGAGTCCAGGGGCCTCTGATGTTGCTACTTTTTGGAATATATTTCCTGGTATTTTTTTCTTATGGAACTGGTACACTTCACTATTTGACTGGGTCAAATTGTATGCCATGGCATGCTGATCTTCAGCTAGCGTCTATAGTTTCAAAACTCAAAACATCAGGTGTGAATAAAGTTTAAACATTTTTCCTCTTTAACAGTGTACTTCACTACACCTGAGCTGATACAGTTCATTTGTGATTTTTACTTTATGTGGCTTCTGGACTGACTTTGGTTACCTGTACAAAGTTTCATATTTGCAAGCAGGCAGATTTTGATTTGGAAATACTGGGCTATTTAGGGGTTGACTGCATGGCAATAGAAAGCAGTTGGACACATCAGAATCATTGAGATATTAAAACATGTTGCAAAACATTTGTGGTCACGTAGAGATTATTTTGTTAGAAAAGGGAACAGTCCCTGTGTCACCATGCCATGTGTGTGCCATGACTTCACATAGGCCAAGCAGGGAAGGCTGCTGGTCTCAGTGGCATACATTCTGAAAGATCAGAGATTAACTAACAGACATGGGTTCATTTATATTTTTTTCACCCAAGATTCACACAACTATTACACATTTTTCAACTGAATCAAATTACTACATCACTTCTCCAAAACCTTTCCAGTCTGTACTATATTACTGAATGAAGGTCATTCAATGCATTGAAAAGTGATTAGCTATTTAGATATTTATGATATTTAGATATTTATGATATATAAGTAGTGAGTGATTCACATAAACAATAGATAAACATTAGCTGCTATACAACTTAATAGAAGGAAGCAGGAAATTGAAGCACATATTTAATAGATACTCTGCTGAAAGATTTTTTCTTCTTAACTGCCAACTAACTTAATATCACCATTCTGTATAAAAATAATTGAATCCATCAACATGATTTGAAATAATTTTAAACTCATGTATATGTTGAACATTTGTAACATGCTGCAGGTTTAATCCTACAAAGTGCTTTGGTAAAATGGAACCAATGCATCCATTTTTATCCTTTTTTTTTTATTAAAAAGGGAATGGGTAAAGAGAAGGGGTACATCATCCTAATTTTTTATATTAACTCACCAAACATACAAGAACGTACGTTAAATGTACCCACAGAGCCAGTTTAACAGTTTATAGCTACATTTTATTACAGAAAATCAATTAGTAAAAGCATAAAATCATCATTAAAAAAGGAAATTAGCTCCCAAATACAATAATATGCCTCATACCGTGTTTCCCCGAAAATAAGACACTGTCTTATATATTTTTTGGCTCAAAAAAAACACACTAGGTCTTATTTTCGGGGTAGGTCTTTTTTTTTTTTTTTTAAGTACAACAATCCAAAGTTTTTTTTTTTACAGAAATAGTGTTTATTAAGTTTTTGCACAAGCAAGTATAAAAATAAAACAACTTACAAGGTAAAACAACATACAACATACAAAGGCAGCATCAGTTGAGCGAACTTGTTGATAGAAGCAGAGCTGTAAACAATAGCAACCACCTTGGAAAAGTACATGATAATGTGCCCGGCTACGAGCCGTACCTCCGCTCAAAATCTTGCCCCTGGGGTGGGGGGTTTCAGATTGGTAAAGCTCCCCCCTCCAAGGAGGTCCGAGTTATAATGTCAGGCACGGGACAGGATCTCCAGCATCGGGGTAACCAAGGAAATCCCTGCGAGATGTCAAGTACCCCACACATCAGGTGCTGCGCCCTACTTAGAGCCGCCTTACAACACAAACATAACCATCGACTTATGACATCACACAACAAGTACAACAATCCAAAGTTAACGCAAATCCAAATTAAATAATCCAAACTGGCAAAGTTAAGAATATGGTGATCAGGGCAATCAGGGGTGCCGTACCTTTCCAAGAGCTATTTGGTAACCAATCGCTGGTTAGAATGAGGGGAGCGCCTTTCACTATCGATTACTCACAGGCGGAGTGCATTTGGTATCACTCCGCCTGTGACAGGAGCCGGCGCTGTAGAGGAAGCATCGGCTTATGTGGCTCTGCTCCCTCCGCTGCCGCCTTGCTACCTCTAGCGCTGACTTCGTTGGCACCGCTGATTTTCTCCCGCGGCTCTTCAAGTTCCCCCCTTATGCCACCGTCGGCCCTGGGAATGGTCACAACTAGGTCTTATTTTCAGGGTAGGTCTTATATTTTAGCAATTCCCAAAAATAGTACTAGGTCTTATTTTCGGGGTAGGTCTTATTTTCGGGGAAACAGGGTATATACATCCTACCAGAATACACCCCATTATTTCTCTATTTCAATGTATATCATGTATTCACATGGCTAGAAAACAGCTACTGACCCCTAAACAATTATATATTTTCTGAAGGTAGAGGTCCTATAGAATACAAAGATGCTAATTGCACTTTTTTATGTTGCACGGTATTTGCGCAAATGTTTATCAAACAAGTATTTTTAGGATAAAAAACACTAAAATTAAATTTAGAAACAGAATATAATACCCTATTTTTGGGTAAAATATAAAAGGTGGGGTCACACTGGGATAATAGATACCAAACATGTCAAGCCTTAAAATTGCGTGCGTCCATGAAACCGCAAAAAACTACAATAACCAAAATTTCCCACAGGTGGCGCTTTAAGCTATTTTACCGCTCATCGGTTTAGTGTTAACAGTGGTGGATGGGCCTAGAATTATTGCTCTCACTCCGACACTCATCACGATATTTAACATGTGTGGCGCAACTTCCGTTTTTGCATGTAGGCGCATCCAACGGGTGTTTGCGTTGTATGTGCGTGCACGTGGGGGGTGTATTTCTTAATTTTTTTTAATCTGTTTAATTTCTACAATTTTTTTTTCAATTAACTTTATTGCTATCACATAGGGGGATAACAAGCCCCCTATGTAATAGCAATATAATATAAGAGGTCCTCTTTATGGAGACCTAATGTCACCTAGGGACCCCAAAGAAGCTGATGAAGCAGAGACCTGCTTCACCAGCTTCTTCTTCTGGCTCTAGGAGCCAGAGAATGTGCACAGTGACACCGGTAGTGTTGTGATGCACATTACTTCCGGGGTCCAGTGATCGAGGGAAAGATCAGCGGCTGGAAGCCTGCCGACTTCCTTCCGATCCATCAGGGGAGACCAGACCCACCATGGCAGTCCCGGGCTCACACGGGGGACAGGGGAGCCTGGGGAGCCAACGGCGACACAGGCGGCATTGGAGGAGGGGGGGACAGCAGCAGCCGTGTTCTTGGTATAAACACTTCCAGCGAATGACGTGTAATTACGTGAACCCGCTGGAAGTGGTTAAGCCTTGAAATTCATATAGGCGACATCCTAATTGTCAAGGCTTTCTTTTTCATAAAGTTATAACTGCATCAGTCCTGTTCATCCCACTGCTTAAAACTTGCTTTGTTGGCAGTAATCTTGTATTCTGAAACCACTAGTTTCTAAACCAATTAAGTGTTTTGGCTAGGTATTTTCAGCCCCACATACAGCAGGTGGTCTTTCACATAGTAAGAGAGAAGATGCACAGATTAATAAGAGGTTAGGCTGAAGTCTCCCATAGAAGTACAAGGGAGTGTTTTCTGCATTTTGGCTGAATTGTATTATGTAAAAAGATTTGACCTTTTGGCTTTGTGCACATGTGCAATGTTTTTCCAGCTTAGCTTGTAAACTCTAGCCTGAAGAATAATATGTTCCGAAGACATTTAGCAACTTTGTCCTGTACTAACTAGGTATTTTTTAGTAATTATCTGAACAGCTTAGTCGGATAGTCAACCAGAGTTTGATAAACACCTAATGAAACCCACTAAATTATTGTTAAAAAATTATAGCAGCTTAGATATTTTTATACAAAGCTATGATGTTTATATGTAACATTAATAGTTTATTAACTGATGTTACATTTTACCCAGAACTACGTTTTGAAGAAAATTTGTTTTTCCCATGCAGGGCTGTGGCAGTGCATGGCAATGCCATTGTGTAGTTTGGCAACTTTGGCACCTAGGACTCTCAGCCAGAGGGGCTGAGAGGGTCCAGAATGTAAACGTTTTTTTTTAAAGAAGAAGCTGGCTTTTCAGTTTCTTACAGGTTTTCTGAATTGTAGCTGGGATCTGCAGCTCTGGAGATTTCTTAGAGCTCTGGGTGGGATGAAATCTCCAGTGCTCTAAGAAATCCAGACCAGAGCTCAGAGGAGAGGTGGTGTGTGATGGAGGCACACGAGGGCCAAGCCAGGTGATGTGGTGGAGCCACACAAGGAACAGCCAGGGAGGCTGGAGGATTTGACAGGCTGAGATTGCCAGGCACACAAGGTGTGTGGAAAGCTGCTGGAAGTGGCTAAAGGGTATGAAGTACCACTGAGGCGTTTTGTTGAGGCAAACGTTAAAGTTCTGTGACTGGGACACTGTGAGTGAATGGGACAACCTTGAGTCGGTGAGACAATATACCCTATTTGCTGAAGATAAGTGAACTTTACTTTGTGTTATATGCTGAGGTTAAGCCTTCATTTGGGTTTTTCACCTGTGAGTTGCCTGAAGAGAAATACTTTTGAAAGACTTTTGGTTTATGGAAAAGCCCTGTGCGAGTGCTCTGTGAGCTCCCCAACATTACAGGGCAAAGCAATAGGTTCCCTTTGATGGCAGCCACACCAAAAACTTATACTGTTCATTCCTTTGCTTCCCTCTACTATGTTTCACCATAAGGAGTTGTGAAAGTTGTGGTTTAGAGCTTTTACAAGAGTGAAGACCACTATGTGACAGTGCTAGCTACCTAAGTATCCAATTTCAGAGCACCAGTTCTATCATATGTATGGTAAGGGAATTAGTAGACATGTGCGATTCGTTTCGTTCCGAATCGAAATTCGGACGAATTTTCGGAAATTCGGACATTCGGATGTATCCGAATTCCGAATTACAGACATAACAAATGCAAACGAATCCAAATTTCCATTTCCGAAATTCGGTAGCGTTAGTACGAACGTTCGTTTCGTTTTCTGTTCTTATTCGTTTCTTATTCGTTTCGTTCGTTGGAGCAAAGTGACATTAGAGAAGGAGAAAAATATTTTTTCCCCCCTCAAATGTCACTTTTGCTGCAAACGAACAAACTAAACGAATAAGAAACGAATAAGAACAGAAAACGAAACAAACGTTCGTACTAACGCTACCGAATTTCGTCCGAATCCAAATTCCGAATCCGAATTGACTTTCACACCCGAATCCTGAAAAACGAAATAACACAAATCCGAATTTAAAACGAAACGAAACGAAACAAATTTTTTGGCAGTGCACATGTCTAGGAATGAGTCACATGCTCCTCATGCCTGGAAGTACTAGGTTCGTCACCTCCTGATACCAACACTCCAGTTAGAGTATTACGTGAGCCAGTGTAGCTTCATGTTTAGCACCCCTTCCCTCAAGGCATGCAGGCCTACCAGAACTTGTTTTATAGCAAATTGGGAATATTGCTATGAGATATCTTTCTGGAGTGACAGAAGAACAGCTTGGAGTGTCTCATCACACTCTCATGAGGAAGTGGCTAAGCCAGAGCCACAAAATGAATTAAGACAGTGTTTTATATGTCTACTTATTTTCAAATAAAAATCTCCTAATTGAAGAAATGCCTAGATGACATTGGACTTACTTTGGGCGCCTCTGATATCCTAACATTTTTGGGGCAACCTCTCCCTTCTGCTACCAGAACTACGTTGCCCCTGGACCTAATATGAATAGCTATAAAGCTATATACTCTGGACCCAAGGTAAATAAAGGAAGGCATACTGTACAGCATTGGAGGTCAGGACAGGTGGCAGACAGTGGGCATAATCCATGGAAGTAGCATAGGTAGGTGTCAGATAGCAGGCGTAGCCAGTGGTGTATTTAGGTTTTGTGCTGCCCTAGGAAGACTAAACTCGGGCACCCCAATCAATATTTGCCACACCCCTTCCTGTTTATAACATTTTGCATAACCTGTTAGAAGCTGGCGAGAGTCTGTTTAAATACTGTGTTTCCCCGAAAATATTTGTGTTTCCACTGTCTTATTTTTTTTTGCACGAAATAAGACACTAGGTCTTATTTTCGGGGGATGTCTTATCTTGCCGGCTGGCGTGTGGGCGGGGCGGGAGCTGCAGCCGGTCTTTACACAGTTTATGTGCAGCTACCCCGGAAGTAAGACCTAGCAGATTTCTGTAATATAAGACCTACCACCGAACTAGGTCTTATTTTCGGGGTAGGTCTTATATTACAGAAATCCCTGAAGGTAGTGCTAGGTCTTATTTTCGGGGTAGGTCTTATTTTTGGGGGAAACACGGTAGTAACAGGCATACAGTGTATCACTTCTGCCAGCATTGGAGGAGGCTGCTAAGCCTATCATACAGAACTGACTGGGTTCCACTTGGTTGGCTGGGCTGGCATCAGTCTGGCAGAGCAGTATACTTTGTTGTCATTGCAGCATGGGGATCAGCAGTATGTAAAAGAGTGCAGAGGTTGGGGAACGGTGTAGAGTGGTAGAACGGTGGTCAGTGGAAAATGAAAACGTCCCTTTAACCACTTGATGACCAGGTGTTTACACCCCCTTCCTGGCCAGGCCATTTTTCAGTATTTAGCGCTGCAGTACTTTGACTGACATTTATTCTGTCATGCAATGCTGTACTCAAATGAATTTTATACCATTTTATGGGGACAGATAGAGCTTTTTTTTGGTGGTATTTATTCACCACTGGGGTTTTTATTTTTATACCATACTAAGCAATAATTACTGAAAACTTTGGGGGAAAAAGTTTTTTTTAAATTATGTTAGGAAACAATTATTATTACCCAATTTTTGGTAAAAAATAAAAGATGTCGGTTAAATAGATACCAAACATGTCAAGCATTAAAATAGCGCCCACTCGCGAAATCGCAAACAACTACCATACCCAAAATTTACCATAGGCGACGCTTTAAAAGCTTTTACCGCTCATTAGTTTAGTGTTATCAGTGATTAATGGCCCTAGAATTATTGCTCTCATTCCGACGTTCGCGGTGATATGCAACATGTGCGGCGTAATGGGAGCAAACGCCATTTTCGCATATATGCGCACCCGACGTATGTTTGCACGCATGTATGTATGGGTGGGGACTTTATGTTTTTTTGTAATTCTTTTTCATGTGTCACTTTAATTTTTTAATTTTTTTGCAACTTTAATTTTTTTTCCTTTTTTTTCCCACTTAATGTTATTGTTATCACATAAGGGGCTAAGAAACCCCCTATGTGATAGCAAAGTGACAGTTCCTCTTTACTGAGACATCAGGGGTCTCCAGGACCCCTAATGTAACCTAGGGACCCCCAAAGAAGCTGATGAAGCAGAGATCTGCTTCATCAGCTTCTCTCCAGCTTCTGAAGCTAAAAAGTGACACAATAATGCATAAGTGATGTAATATACATCACTTCTGCATTCTGACACCGGAGGGAGGATCGGAGGGAGATCGTGTACCAATCTCCCTCTGATCCCCTGTTACAGAGCCATCATGATGGTCCCGGGCTCGCACCAGGCA
Source organism: Nanorana parkeri (assembly GCF_000935625.1). NCBI lineage: Eukaryota > Metazoa > Chordata > Amphibia > Anura > Dicroglossidae > Nanorana > Nanorana parkeri. The sequence goes on along the minus strand of NW_017308206.1, from coordinate 46,922 downwards.
CAGCGGAGCTCAGGACCAGCAGAGGGGGGGCTGCGGACAGGGCGGTGCACTATCGGCACGTTATACAAGCAATCCGCCAGCTCTACAGCTTGTATGTAAACAGGCATCGCTGCCTGTTATTAAATATGGGCAGTCTCCCACTCGCGTGTGGCGCACGCAAGTGGGTGGGGCCAACAGGACGTCTTTATATGGCCGGTCAGACCCTGGAAGCTCCTGGCCGGCCGTTTTTTTTATAACACCCAACCGGGAAGCGGTTAAAAGACAATTAAACCCTCGGGTTTTTTACATATATCTACTGCTAGGAACCAGTAGCCTGGTTGCTATAACCAGTAGTATATGCAAAAACATTTTAAAAATGAGTTAAGAAAAAGGTTAAAACTTACCTGGACACTCCTGGACCTGTATCCATGTGGAGCGGAGCTCTTGAAGGTGGTCCTCCAGAGCCGGTAACCTTTGGGATTGGAACGAATCGGGCAACACAGCAGGTTGAAACCCAAAGTTCACCAGGAAGGGTGAAAGGCGAGTGGAGGAGTTGATTATGAGCAAACTCTGCCCATGGTAACAGTTCAGACCAGTTGTCATGATGGTCTGAGATGTAACACCTTAGGAATTGCTCCAAGGCTTGGTTAGCCCACTCTGCAGCACTGTTGGACTGGGGATGTTAAGCCGAGGAGAAGGAAAGCTGCATTGCCAACTGAGTACAGAAGGCACGCGAAAACTAAGAGACAAACTGGCTGACCCTATCCGAGACAATGACCTGAGGTACCCCATGCAATCGGAAGACCTCCCTGGCAAAAATGATGGCAAGCTTATGGGCAGAAGGACGTTTTTTTAATGGAACACAATGAATCATCATCGAAAATCTATCTACTGTACCACCATGAGGATAGTCGTGTGGCCTTTAGAATTAGACAAGTCCACAATAAAATCCATGGATAAGTGAGTCCAGGGGCACTCACCATATGGGATGGGCTGCAACAATCCCACAGGAAGGTGGCGGGGGTTTTTTGGACTGAGCACAAACCTGAAGCTACAAAATCGACAATGTCAGTACGGATCCCCGGCCACCAAAACTGTCTAGTTACTGACCAAATCATCTCATTCCTGCCTGGGTGGCCTGAAGCTTTGGCATTGTGGTATCTGGAAAGGAGCTTAGTTCGGAGGTCTACTGGTACAAATCATTTTCCCACCGGTCTCTCCGGAGGAGCATCGGACTGAGCAGCCAAAATTTGTCCCCCCAAAGTGACGTCAAACTGGAGCATACTGAGGCAAGGATGCGATTAGAATGTACAATAGGAACAGTTTCAGTATCCTCCATGGACAGTATGGCAAACTGGCGGGACAGGGCATCAGCCTTAATGTTCTTAGACCCAGGCAAATAAGAAACGATGTAGTTAAAACGAGACAAGAACAAGGTTCATCTGGCCTGACGGGAGGATAGTCGTTTGGCCTCCGAGAGATAGGTGAGATTCTTGTGGTCAGTGAGTATTAACACAGGAACAGTGGTCCCCTGTTGGAGATGCCACCATTCCTTGAGGGCCAAGATAATTGCCAACAATTCCCTGTCACCAATCTCAAACTTGCACTCAGCCGGAGACAGTTTCTTAGAAAACAACCCACATGGATGAAGTTGGCCCTCGGGTGAAGAACGCTAAGACAGGAGGGCGCCTACTCCTGTCTCAGACGCATCCACCTCCAATATGAATGCTAAGGCCGGGTTGGGGTGGGCTAACACTGGTGCAGTGGAAAAAGCCAATTTCAACTTTTCAAAGGCTTGTTCAGCAGCTGGAGACCAGGAAAGAGGGTACCCACCCATCTTAGTCAAGTCAGTGATGGGTTTGACCAGGGTGCAGAAATTTTTGATGAATTTACGATAATAATTGTCGAAGACCATGAATCGTTGGATGGAGCGTAAACCAACCGGACGAGGCCACTGGAGCACGGATGATCATTTCTGTGGGTCCACGGAAAACCCCTTGTCTGAGATAACATATCCGAGGAATGTGACTTGGACTTGATAAAACTCACACTTTTCGAGTTTCCAAAATAGGACATTCCCCCGCAGACGTTGGAGTACTCGGGCTACATCAGCCTGATGGTTAGCAAGTGAGGGAGAATGGATGAGTATATCATCAAGATACACTACAACACATTGTTGAAGCATATCGCGCAACACATCGTTTATGAATTCCTGGAAGACAGCCGGAGCATTGCATAACCCGAAGGGCATTACCAGGTACTCATAGTGGCCACTTCGGGTATTGAATGCCCTCTTCCTATTTATGGCCTTCTTTAATACGGACCAAATTATAGGCTCCCCTTAAGTCCAGTTTCGTGAAGATCTTAGAACCCTTGAATCGATCAAAGAGTTCAGTGATGAGAGGTATCGGATACGCATTCTTTTTTTTTTTTTTTATATTAAGCTTACAGATAGCTTATTCTCACTTAAATTATCAATTAGAACAATACATTCATATTATTCCTAGTGAATAACATCATATCGTTTATGAATCCCATAGATAGACATTGGACCTCAGTCCATTCACTTACTGAACAAACTTACACCAAACACACAACAACAGCAACAACAAGGGGAGGAAAAAACAAAAGGGAAAAGAAGAAAAAAAAAAGGGGGGGAGGAGCACCCATTTACGTTAATTTCCCCCGTATAATTTTACCACCTTCCCACATATTTATACCTCTATTTAATCTCTCAATTAGCCTCTAGTATGTTCCCATCCAAGAATCTCTATTGCTAGTTTAGTATCCTTCTCTAGCCTGCAACCACAAAGACCAGGTTGCATGGAATCTATCTTCTCTGTCATACAGTTTAGCTGTCAATTCCTCCATATACATCAAGTGGTCTAATTCCGCTTTCCATTCCTCTACCCCAGGAACCACATCTGATTTCCAATGTCTTGGAATAACGGCCCTTGCAGCTATCAGGAAGAATCTCAAAAGGTCTCTCCTGACAGATGCAAATGAGCCAGGGAACATTGACAGTAGGGCTACCTGTGGGGTTCGAGTGGGTGATAGGTCTGTTGTGTTTTCATATATATCAAAGACCAGTTTCCAAAATTGTCTCAGTCTTCGACAGTCCCACCATATATGAACCATTTTGCCCTTTGCCATTTTACAGCGCCAACAAAGATCAGAGCATTGTAAATACATTTTCTTTAAGACAGACGGACACCTGTACCATCTTGTAAGAATTTTATCATTCCGCTCTTGTGCTGCGCTTGATATACATGTTTTATGTGTAAAGATACATGCTTTTTTTTTATCCGCATCTGAAAAAGTATTATGTAATTCTCTTTCCCAGGCTGTCATATAGGAAGGGAAGTCTTGGCATCTGAATGACAGTAATATTTGGTAAATTGAGGATACAAGATGATTTGGGGCTGTCCTCGAGGTGCAAAGCACCTCGAAAGGCGGCAGTTCTCTATGAAGATTCGCTTCACTTTGTAGTGTAAGGAAAAAGTCTCTCAGTTAAAAATATATTAACCAGCTTCCCCCTATTCTTTCATTGTCTCCAACTAGGGAAGGGAGGGGAAGAATCCCACTATATCAATCGTATTCTTAACGGTAATACGATTGAGCCCTCTATAATCAATGCATGGTCAAAGCTCCCCTCCCTTCTTTTTGCCGAAAAAGAATCCTGCCCCAGCAGGGGACATGGATTTGTGGATAAACCCTCTGGCTTGGGCGTCTGAGACATACTCTTCCATCACTTTGTTCTCCGCAACTGAGAGAGGATGCACTCTACCATGAGGAGGGACAGACCCAGGGATAAGATGAATGGCATAGTTGTACGGTCTGTGAGGAGGAAGAGTACTGCCCCGAACCTTATCAAACAGATCCGAGAACTCCCTGTACTCTTCAGGCAATTCGGAGACAGAAGCAGTACATAGGAGTCTCGTGGGTCTTTGCAAACATTTGGCGGAACATTGATCAGACAGGACAAAGTCTCAGACCTTCTCCAATCGAGCCTGGGATTATGGGTCTGGAGCCACGGATAATCCAGAACCACTGGAAAGTGCGGGGAGGAGATCACCTGGAACTGGTTCGTCTCATAATGTAAAGCCCTACAGCCATGGTAAGTGGAGCGGTCTTGAGGGTGATGAGTGCAGGCTGTAAGGGTCTGCCATCAATGGCCTCAATAGCCAACGGAGTGGTACGAGGTTGTGTGGGTATCAGACTCTGAGAGACAAAAGAAGTGTCAATAAACATAACCCGCAGCACCGGAGTCAATCAGAGCTGAAGTAACCACCAAGGAGTCTGTCAGAGGAGGCTTATCTTTAAGGAGCCCTGGGAACGAGGATACCCCACCTAAGATCCGTCCCCTATGGAGTCTAAGGTGCAAGCGTTTCCCGACCGTGTGGGACTTGCCCTCAAAAGATGACCTGCGAGGCCGCAGTAGAGACATAGCCCTTCCCGTCTCCTATAGGCCTCGGACAAACGTGTAACTCCCAGTTGCATGGGTTCAATACCTCCAGTAGACAACTCACTGGACGGGAGGTGTGGGAGGGGAGGAAAACAAGGGAGCCAACTTGTTAAGAGGCCTATGCTGGCGATCTTTAAACGAGGGTCTCTCACGGAGCCTGGTGTCAATGAGAATCAGGAATGACACTAGCTCCTCCAGATCACTTGGCAATTCCTTAGCAGCCACTTCATTCTTGATACTATCGGAGAGCCCATGGAAGAAGGCTGCCACCAGTGCCTCATTATTCCAGCCTACCTCTGCTGCTAGTGTATAGTACTCTATGGCATACTCGGCTACAGTTCTCATAACCTGCCGGATGGACATTAGCTGTTTAGCGACAGAGAGGGATCGAGCTGGCACATCAAATGCCCGTCTGAAGGAGGCCACAAGTTCTGGGTAGTTGAAAATAATGGGCTTACCGTTCTCCCAAAGCAGATTAGCCCAGGCTAATGCTTTATCCATCAATAAGGATATCAAGAACCCGATCTTCGCCCTGTCGCCAGGAAATGCCTGCGGAACCAACTCAAAATAGATTCCCACCTGGTTCAGGAATCCGCGGCAATGATTGGGGTCACCCCAGTAGCGTTGGGGTAAAGGAGCTTGATCCGACATGTCCCTTCCAGGGGTAGGCTCAGGAGCTACGGAATGACCAGCAGAGGTAGAGGCATTGCCCGGAAGCAAGGCATTAGCTGGGTCCAAATGAGCCGTGCAAGAGAGTAGGGTCTGCAGGGCCTGAGCAAACCACTCCATTCTTTGATCCTGCGAATCAAGCCTGGTAAAAAAATAGTCTGCAACGGAGAGGGACTAGGGTTTACACTAGCACCGCCTGGATTCATGGCCCTTACGTAATGTCAGAGCACAATGAAAACCAGACAATGATGTGCTATAATACCTAGACGCTACAATTTACTTAAGTATTTATGCTGAAATGCTTCTTATGTGTGTGTCATATTCTATTTTGCCTTTTGGGTTCCCCTTTCATGTCCCTTATGCTAGTGAATTCCTCCCTGGAAATACTGTTATATTTGCAATGCATTTGTTCCACAATCAACACTTGATACATTTCTACCCTACGTCTGCCCATTCTCTTTCTTCTTCTCACATGTCTTCTTTTCTTCCTCTTCTCCCCAATGCTTTTATTGAGTATAGTGTCTTTACGATAATTTTTGACGCTTTCAATTCATTGTATTAGGCGGCTATGGATTTTTGTCATCAGAGTAACCTGTTCAAGATATAACTGAACCAATATTGTCTGTATAGATTACATGTTTACTTGGACTGTACAGCTGTACACCACTGTTTGATGTCCGCTAATCGTTTAAGTCATTGTATGTTTTATGCAAAACAATAAAGATATACTTGCTTTAAAAAAACAGACAAGCAAAAGGTGCTAGTTAAAATATTTATTAGGAACAGTGTCCACAGGAGCAAGCAGAATCATAAACCAGAACAAGCCAGAGTCAGGAGCCAAAGTGGGTAGTCGTCCAAGCCAGATTAGAAACGCAGGGATCAGCGTCATCAGGAACAAACCAGGAGCAGGAGCCAGGAAATCAGCGTTGTCAGGAACAAGCCAGGAGCAGGAGCCAGAGGAGACCGTCAGCCAGGATCGGGTCATATACAGAGTCAGGCTACTCAGAGCAGCAGGAATGCACTAGCAGGAAGACCACGCAAGGGCAAGGTCAGACTGGACTGAATGGTTTAAATATATAGTGAGTGGGATGACATCATCACTCAGAGACAGGAAACTCCCATCTGACTCTCTCAGATGATGCTATCCTGTCTGGCCATAAGAGGGAGCCTGGGAGTAGTGAGCAACGTTCCAGAGTCTGCTTAGGCAAAGAAGGAAACACAGGTGAGTAAAATGGCAGCCAAGCCAGAATGCTGCAAACCAGTAAAGTCAGGGTGGAACCCTTCTGGTACACACTGAAGGCATAACCAGAGCGTGCAACACCTCTCTAATCTTGTTGAGTTTTTCTGCTGCAAACTAGCCTGCATGGATACCGTGTCTAATGTGATACCAAAGAAAATTGATGACATTCGCCGGACCTTCCACCTTCTGTGAAGCTACTGGGACATTGAGTACCTTGAACGTCTGCAATAATACGTTCAGATCCTGTGGACATTGGTGTGGGACTCTATAAGTAAAACACTGTCTAAATAATGCAAAACCTTCTGGCAATGAGCATGATGTTCCAAAATCCAATGTAGTGCTTGAGCAAACATATCAAACAACCACGGACTACTTTAGGAACTAAATGTCAAGTTTTGTAGCAAAATAATACAATTCCTTCCATTTAACACCATGCCACTGCTATAAGGATTGCTTGATCGGTAAAAGTTTAAATGCGTCTGAAATGTCTGCCTTAGACAACCATGCATACTTACCAGCCTGCAAAATGTACTGTACCACCAGGTCAACTGAAGCATACTTTAACGAGAACTCTTCTGTTGGAATTAAAGCATTCAAACTAGGAACATGTATAGAATGAGAGGCGGACAAATCGTAAATGAATCTGAATTTATTATTACATTTCCCACACACCAGCCCCGATGGGGCTCACTCTCCACATTGCAAATGGCGGCTTGACAAATGGACCAATTATGAAGCCTTTCTCCAATTCATTTCGCAAGAGTAAATACACCATATCAGGTTCGGGCAATGCTGATCTCAAATTCCTGCACTCATATGTTGTTTGAGGTAAGGTAATGAACCCTGTATGGAAACTCACGGTGAAACCTTCCGATAAAAAGGCTACTAATTCAGAATGCGGATAATCCTGGAGATATGCGGCTAATGCTTTGACATCTACAGGTCCTAGTCATAGAGGTTGGGATGGTCTGATGGTACAGTTACTTTAGGATGCGCTCTGAAGCAGATCGAACATACGTGCAATAATCGACAATGAGGATAATTGCACGACTTATAATTAAAATTGTTGCAAATTTGGGCCTTACCAAGGCCCTGTATAGGTCCGCCTAATTTATCTACCTGAACTGGAGCTGAAGTAGAAGGTGTGGGTAGTAGGGATGCTGTTTTAAATGTGGGGACTGAATCCGAAGACCCAGGATAAGGGCACCAATTTGCTGTATGACGGGGGATTTGAGACCTGCAAAATGTCTACAAAACAGCTCAGTATCGATTTTTCCCCAATTGGTAACAAACTGAAATTGAGCTTTTGCTGAGACCGCTCTATGATAGTCATAGAACGCAAATCCTCTGTATTTGTAACCGAGATCTACCACTAAGGGGTCTATTCACGAAGCTGCCGAGGGCAGCCGAGTGAATGACCGATCTGAAGTGAAGTGAGCCGAACACTGTTCGGCTATTCACTTCAGGCTGGTACGGCTAATTTCAGCCGTACATCGACTGAAATCAGCCGTACATCGGCTTGCTTCGTGTGGCTTCGGGTCGGCCCGAACATGCTCAGCATGTTCGGCCGACCCGAAGTGCAGAAGGAGTTCGACTACATACATACAAGCATCAGAATATGATGGCCATCAAAGTCGGGATAGTCCATGGGGGCACCCAGGGTATAATTACTAAACATGCTTCCCAACTACGATAACATAGCAAAGCCAATCAGATCAAACTTACAATACATCCAGTACATTGTGAGATTGTCCCTGGTTCAAGGCATCTCACTTTCTGTTATACTGATCGGGAGCTGTACGGGCTATTGTGAATAGCCCGTACAGCACCCCTTCGGTTCTACTAAACCGAAGGGGTCCTGGAGCCGAAGCTAGCCGAAGGATCGGCCGAAGCTACGGCCAGATCCTTCGGCAGCTTCGTGAATAGACCCCTAAGTGAAGATAAGAGTCTAGCTCTTCCCTCCTCTGCGGACTAACGGTACAAAGTACATCCCTATAAATCCCAAAACAAACTCTGGTATAGAAAGCTTTTGATTCAGCCTGGGATTTCTGGCCTTCAATATCACTGATACCTCCCCACAACCGTAAGATTTGTTATCAGCTACGTCGTGAGCCGCTATGACGAGTGACACTAACTTTATGTCCTTACCCTGTAGCATATCCTTCCTCAAAATTGCTGGGGCAAAGTGTGCCGGGCTAATGTTCGGAGGTGAATTAACCATACCTGGGTCTAAGGAATCTGAGTACTGGACGTTCCAGGAAGAACCTGAGGAATGCTAGGCATTGGCTGGACACCAACAGCAGGAATAGAAGTTGTCTGCTCCTCTAGGACTTCAGTCCAGTGTTGCAGATCATGAAGTGACGTAGAGATAACATTTAAGGAAGCATGTAACTGCGTCAGTGATGAAGCGAGTGTTTGCAATGATACCTGCTCAATGCTGGTACCAGCCGCTGCTGGAGGAAACAATAATTTAAAATGTTCAGCCTTTCTGGCAGTAGCCGGGAAAGGTATGCCCCTGTGTTGAAGCTCCGTAATGAGCTTGGGTATAGCCTAAGACCTTAGAGAAGGAATGCGTCCATGCTCTGATACCCTAGCAGGAGTTACTAGAAGAGATGCAAAGTCCTCAGTATCAGATCCACGCAACATTTCTACCTTGAAGCTGCAATAACATAAAATTTAATAGAGTGATAATCACAGCCCCCCTCTTATTTATTCATTTCTTTCTGTTAAATCAAAATTACCCCGTGAATCAGAAGATGTGTGCACATGTAAAGAAAACGATTGATGCTCCCCTTTTTCTTTAAAACATTTTTTATATAGAAATGTTGTACATGTGTCCTACGTTAGCTATTAAACCGGGTGAGGCATCCCTTATTCCAATTACTATTTGTAAGTATGTTGCGAATGATGCGTATGACTAGGTGAATGAGCCTGTGGATCTCTAGACTATACAGGCCCTAATCCTCAAGAACTCCATTATACCCAATGGTTTATTATAATAGTATTTATGAAACAATTTACTGAAATGATGCACGTATAATTTGGGCCGATTTGCATGCCCTGAGCTTTTTTTTTTTTTTTTTTAATATATAGTCCAGCGGCCTGAACCCAACTTAGGGGTCTATTCACGAAGCTGCCGAAGGATCTGGCCGTAGCTTCAGCTGATCCTTCGGCTAGCTTCGGCCCCAGGACCCCTTCGGTTCACTAGAACCGAAGGGGTGCTATACGGGCTATTCACAATAGCCCGTACAGCTCCCGATCATGGCCGAGCGGCTCAGTCGAGCCGAACGCATATGCATCGGCTCTTCTGAGCCATGCTGAAAGCCAAAGCTGGCCGAGCGGCCTGCCATTGGCTGGCCGACAGCCTGCTTCTGACAGCTGGGCGGAGCCAACCGTGACCTTACGGCTGGCTCCGGCCACTTGTAGAGAGATCAGCGTCCCTGGTTACCTGCTAACCAGGGACACTGATCTCCAAACAGCTAACTCTCCCTGGCCCTCCGGGAGTCTCCTGCCCCTGGTCGCCAAGGAGAGAAACACAGCTGTGTCTTTTTTTTCTTTATTCTGACACGAGCAATGTCAGAATATTAAAAAAAAAAAAATTCCCATTGAAAAGCATTGGTACATTACTATTGGCTATTTCAATTTGCAATAGCCAATAGTAAACTAGCATTGTACCTGCCCTCTGCTGCAGTCCTCCATCAGGTCCATCAGAGGGCGGGTACAATGCTAGTTTACTATTGGCTATTGCAAATTGAAATTTTTATTTTTTTATATTCTGACACAGCAGTGCTTCTCTCCTGGGCGGCCGGGAGCGGGAGGCTCCCAGAGCCCCCGGGAGAGTTTTTTTTCTCTTTTTTTTTTGACAGCAGCAGACCCGCCGGACAATAGGAAACTATTGGGCGGAGCTAGCTGTCACTGCTAGCTCCGCACAATCGTTTTCTATTTACTTTTTTAAACTTTTTTCACTGTTTTTCTGTTCTGCTTGGTACCTCTGAGGGACCAAGCAGAACAGCCGAGACGAATGCCGTACCAGCCTTCAGATCAGTCATTCACTCGGCTGCCCTCGGCAGCTTAGTGAATAGACCCTTTAGCCATACCAATCATAGTATGTGAAAATATACCTAATACATAAATATAGTCCAGCGGTCTGAACCAAACTTACCCTATTATGAATGTGCATGTGAGCACACACATACCTACATACACATAGTTCAGCGGCCTGAACCAATACCCTGCCATATACATCACAACATGTGAATATATGTGCATGTATGCACACACACATCTATAGTCCAGCGGTCTGAACCAAACTTACCCTATTATGAACGTGCATGTGATCACATCTATACATACACACACATATGGTCCATTGGCCTGAACCAATCTCATGCCATATCCATCACATTATGTAAATATCTATACGTGAATGCACATACACACCCATAGTTCAGCGGCCTAACCAACTCACACCAAATCTAACATGCATGTGAGAATAATTATATGTATGTAAATACCTATAGTCCAGCAGCCTGAACCAAACTTAGATTAAATCGTGATATGTGAAGATGCATGCATACCCCTTTAACCGATGGAAACAGAACCTAAATACCTCTAATTTGATGACACCTTGAAAAAACGTCCCCTAAGAAAATAGCAATTTTGTCAGCATATAAACATTTTGTAAAGATGAGAATGGATTTTAATATGAGTGGAGACATGCCACTTGCCAAACGTACTGTGACTGCTAGGTAAAAAACGACTGACTAGTAATAGCCCGTATACATGTGACCTGCTGACATGTTAACGTGAAACATGATCTATACTGTATTAATCCACATGACACAAAAGATCCCTCAATAACAATAGTCTTTTATCTACAGTGATGCCCCAACCTCCTGCAACAAATCCCTTATGCTGTTGTTTGCCTTGCTTAGGTCTCAGCAAAATGCTGCCATACAGCCTGCCTCGGCCTCCGTGACCCCGCTTGTGCCGCCCCTGTTGGCCGTCCCCCCCCCCTGGTCCCTTGCTCTCCCCCCGCAGCCTATACCTGCAACCAGGCTGTATGTCTCCACACTGGTACCGGCTCTTCAGCGTCGCTGGTAACCACAATGGAGCCGGCAGAAGTGACGTACACTAGGACC